>NC_143482.1:1076999-1380005 GCF_027475165.1 Benincasa hispida | reverse complement strand
TATCGATCTTTAGTGGAGTGTCTGATAGTTAATGAATGGTGAACAATGTGATTAAAGAGTTTAGTCAATTATTCACTTCAAGCTATAGGTCCATAAGATCCCCTTGGTAGCTCAATGAATTCAAGTTGCAAATCAGTTTTTGGGTTAGTTTGAAATGTTCAAATTAACAAAAGGGAATTTGATTATATATGATATAATTCAATTAATTCAATTATATATGATATAATTGATATGATGTATTGGATACATTATTATTTGATTGGAGGAATTAATATAAATATGATTTATATTAAATGTCATAAAATAGAAGAAAAAAAAAACTATGGTTTATATGTTGCATATGATGCAATATTAAAACTATAGGTTATACATATAATATGATAACTTAGTTATTGTATTTATTCATAATTTATTAATTATATGATAATTAATATTTCTTTTTTCTCAATAACCTACCTTAGTGGGTGGTTACACCGTTTTATGGCAACTGTAGGATAAAAGAAAATTGGATTTCAAAATCATATACGACATCACAAGTTATTAGATTACTATCGAGTAACTAAATGATAAGGATCGAGTTTACTATACGATAGTAATCTTTTCTAAATGACCGAGTATCGAGTCTATGCGATGGGCTTTCTTCTTCTACACGATAGCTCTGTTGCTTACTCGATCGTTCACTCCAATCCTTTCTTCAATCCAAAATAAGCCAGAGCCCACAACTCCTGGATTCTCACATCGAGAATACCAAGGCAATCTTATGGTAGTATCTTATTCTGATCGAGGATCGAGTTTTACTCGTTGCTGGTGTTCGAGGGAGTTTGAGTTCTTGCTCATTGCGTTCGTGACTGATCGAAGGAAACGCTTTAAGAAACGTTCTTCAAAGGAATTGTTTTCTTAATCCTTTGTATTTAATTCAAAGCATGCTGTAATTTAACTTAATGCATAATCTGTTTAGTATGATTGTAAATATTTGATTTATTTCACAATGGAGTTTGGAATGATCCGCTTTTGCTCATAGGTCCTCTATAAATTTAGAGTTCCTTCAGTATAGACATGTGAACGGGGATATTCTATACAAAGGAGTTTGTATAAGACCGGACACGAAATGTCTAGTGTCATTATATAACGCTGTTCATAATATAGACTTACATTTCATCAGGATGACCATAGGTAACATGACCTGGATCCTGATTGAGTTGTAAAGAGTCTATGAGAACGGTCATTTGATTTGTATGGGTGAGAGTGACCAGATCGCCGACTAAAAAAGCCTACCATTTTGAGGATTCGTCTGATGGGGGAGTTGGGAACACAACTATACAAGAAAGAATTTACTCCTTCCCCGAGGTCGGGGTAAGTAGATAAATTGCTCCCTTAAGGCCTGATCCCGGGGCTTGAATAATGTGGCATCACACCCTCTCCTGGCCCGAGAGGGGTATAGTCATAGTTGAACTATGATCTATTGTTCATTAGAGAAATCAGTGGTACTTAAGCAATTAGATGTAACTACAAGGACAAAACGATAATTTTGGCCCAGCTATACTTACGAGCAATTTGTGAGAGGTCATCGTACTGTTGATTGGTTATATCCAATGGACACAGAAATGTATCTGTAGTGCGAAGAGTGCAGTTGTCGGTCTTTAGTGGAGTGTCCGACAGTTAACGAATGGTGAATAATTTAATTAAAGAGTTTGATTAATTATTCACATACCGTTAGAGCTTCAAGCTATAGGTCTATGAGGTCCCATTGGTAGCTCAATAGGACTAAATGAGAATTTATTTTTGGATTAGTTTGAATTGTTCAAATTAATTGAGGAAATTAATTATATATAATATAGTTTTTATAATGCATTTGATACATTATATTATTTATAAGAGAAAATAAATATTTGAATATGATTCAAATATTAATTATGTAAATTGGATTCATATAATTGAATTTAATGTAAATATGATTTATATTAAATACCATTTGTGAGAGAAAAAAAAACTATAGGCTATATTGTATATGATATAATATTGAAACTATAAGTATGTTATATATGATATAACATATAATTATATATATAATAAATAATAATTATTATATATAATTGTATTATATTAATTTAATTTTTTTATTATTAATTTGAATTAATGGGAGGGAATTAACTTCCTTCCCCACTTTTCTCTCGATCCACGTATAATGTGGGTAGTTGGCAAATGTTGATATTCTTCTTCTTTTATCATCCTGGTAGAGCACAAAATAGTTTTGTGACTTCTCTGAGAAAAAGAAAAATTTAATTGCTCTCATCTCTTCCTTTCTCTCAATCACCTCCATTCCCTCACCAAAATCACCAGAGCCCACACCTCCTGGGTTCTCAGCCTGAGAATATCAAAGACTCCTTTGTGGCAGTGCCCAATTTCAGTTTGAGGATTTTCAATCGAAGATCAGTCTTTAAAGGTAAGGATATTCTGAAACCCTAAGTTTTTGTTAATGAGCATGCTGTAATTTTGTAAACACATAAACTGTATTTCTTTTCTGTAAAATTTAGTTCTGTATAAAAATGGGATTTGAGACGATCCCACTTTTGCTTAAGGTTTCCCTTCAATGGGATCCTTCAACTGGTATTAGAACGTTAGTTTAGATCCCAAATTCCATTTTTCTTGAATTAATTTTTACAGTGATGATGTGTGTTTTTTTATTTCACTACATTATGTTTAGAATTCATGTGATAAATGACTATTATTGAATGTGGTTTTTGGTTAATGGATGTTTTCGGGATAGGGCATAGATTTATAGCTTTAATCTTTAAATTTTGGTTGTAAGGGCCCATGTCTTGGGGTATTTAATTGCTATAGATTCTGTATTGATTGTATATCGAGTCGTTCATGATGTTCTCGGAGGTTTTCTGGCATTTCGGGGTTGGTTTTGGATGTTGAATCGAAGAAGATCAATGTCGTACAGTAGCAGACTGCATCGCATCATCACGACGCTCCGAGTAGCGAACAGAGAAATTTCTCCATTGCGTCGTGACGCAAGGCACAGTGTCTCGACGCTGCGATGTGGAAAAACTTCTCCTAAGTTCGTCCGGTTTGAGCGGTTCGATGGCAGTTCAATTGACGGTTGGACCGGTTCACGACTTGGTTCGAGCGGTTCAAGGCTCGATTCACCTGTATCGAACTAGATGACTTTTATTAATGTAATAGTTAGTCATTTTATTGTTTTATATTAGTGTCCTATCCCGACCCATCAACTTTTAGTTTTAAATATACATATGATGTATGCTTTATTAATTTATATGTCATATTTTATGTTATATATATTTAAAAAATCCCATCATAGGTTATGCACTTATAGCATATTCATGCATCATTTTATAGTATAAGTGTTATAATATATGTATATGCATGAATTAAATTACATAGCATGCTCATGCATCATATAGTATAAATGTTATAGTATATGTATGCATGCATTTATAGCATATCCATGCATCATTTATATTATAATAGTTATAATATATAGTTGAATGATTGTATGGATGTCTGCTTTAGTATAATTCATTACCTTATTATATAATTGTTATATATATCTGTTAGTAATGAATTGAGATTGCATGAATTATGACACTACCTTAGGTTAATTTACAAATGTTATGATTAACTAATGTATGTCAACATGCAATGAATGTTTTTTTTTAATTGTTTCATCTATTTATAATCGTTATAATTAAATGAAATTAGAATTAAAATCAATAATAAATAATTGCATACAAACCTTAGGTTATAATCATTTTTTTTAAAAATTATTTTAAAATATGATTGAGATAGACCTAAGATCGAATTTCTAGTAAGATTAGAAATTGTAGTTTAATCTTTTAATCAGTTTAATAGAATTAAACTAATTCTAAATAAAATATTAAATACGTAATAAATGTATCTATAAGGGACCTGTTGTCTAAAGTGGGTTCAGATTAGGCTGGGGTACTTAAGATGACAGAAACGTCACACCTCTACCTGGAAAGGTGAATTAGATAGATTTGTTACATGCATGAAATTGCGGGAGTTTTATTCATTGGATCATGCTAACATTTGGTCAATATGTTCAGGACACCTAGTGTCTCGCTTTGAATAGTTGGATCGTCGTTTTGAACTCTGGTTTATCTACCGTCACTGTCGAACAAAAGCAATTTTTTTTGTTTTTTTTGTTTTCTTTTAGAATTTTCTAAAATCTAGGATTTTAGATTTTATTTGATTTTCTAAGAATGCCAATAGCTGATCAAATTTGTTGTTTTATTTAATTTATTTATGCATGAGATGTATAATTTGAATTAAAATTTTGAATGTTACATAAAGTATGCCATTTAGATTAAAAACTCACCTTAGGATAAACATGTTTCATGCATCATTTTTAATATAAGAATTATATTATATGGTTGAATGATTAATTCAGCATGCTCATGCATCATACTAGAATATAACTGTTATATAGTACGATTGCATGTGAATTATTTTCATTAATAATAATATAATTGTTATATTATTCTATGAAAATGAGTATGTATGTTTATTTTCATGGATGATAATTATAAGTGTTATTTTTCTTAGATGAAAATAAACTTTGCATTGAGCATGAAATTACTTAGATAAATATAATGGTTATATTTGATCAATGTCATTAGATGCAAATTATAGATTTTAATAATTTCATTATTTTATAATAGTTATTATTTTAATGAAATAAATTAAAATCTATAATCAAGAGTAGTAAATGGTTTAAAATTAATTCACCTAGACTTATTTAAAAGCATTTCTAATGTGATTAGAAATAGGTTAATATTTTAATTTGTTTTAATAGGATTAAAATGAATTCCGTAAAAGATTAAATTTATAAAATAATTGTCTATAAGGGACCTTTGTCCGAGGAACGTTTTGTCTAGGTTAGGGTATTTAAGCTGACAGAAATGGAACACTCCTACTTTGGAACCGACATGGAAGGTGAATTAGGAAAGTATTTTATAAGCATGCATGGTTTTGTTTATTAAAGATTTTAATGAACTTTAATAAATAAAATCACATATTGTTAAAATATTCAATATAAACGTTATATTGAGAAAGTTAACAAGGACTAAGATAAATTAATTTGTCAGATTTACCTAAGTAAGAAACTCTAAGTTTTAAAATACTCTGTGGAAGGAAATAGATGTGTATGATATGTCAATTTTTCCACTCACGTTTCTCCCTTAATGTTCGTACTGTGAGACTCATGCTTGGCCTTGAGGTGCTTTGGAAGCATCCCTCTTCGGATGGTGTTTGCAAGGGTCAATATTAAGATGAGTGGAGAAAGTATTTATAGTAAGTGGGAGAGGGATGTGTGTCAACATGTTCTACGATCTCTTTCATTGGTTTGCATCGTGAGACCTTCTTGCATGACTTTGAGGCACAGTAGAAGCATCCCCTTTCAAATGATTTGTGCATTAGGTCAATATCAGGGTTGTAACAACCCGACCTCCTAGGATTTAAGTTAGGTCGTTATTAAATACAGGCATGCATGGAACTTAAAACGACACTCTGTTATGGTGAAATAAATGCTAATTAAATAAGGTAAGTTTAAAAGACTTTCATTAAATTCAAATATTAAAAACAACAGTATGGTACCCATAAATCATAAATGATAATAAATAAGTTTGAAAACGATTCTTAATAGTAAGTTTTAAACATCAAAACTGAAAATTAAGAAAAACATGAAAAGAAATCTAAATCTCATGAGCGGAAGCATAAAACTAGTTCCAGTGGCTCGGTCACGAATTCTGCTTGTCCATCATCGATGCATCTCTACCTTTACTTGAAACAACAACATGAGAAAGAATGAGTATAAAATACTCAGTAAGTAACCCCACTACTGGGGTCAGGTTAGGCATTTATGGCCACTACCTATGGTGAATCCCGAAGGAAACACAATAATTGGTGAATCCCGAAGGAGATACAATATCTGGTGAATCCCGAAGGAGACACAATATCTGGTGAATCCCGAAGGAGACACAAACTGGTGAATCCCGAAGGAGACACAATATCTGGTGAATCCCGAAGGAGACACAAACTGGTGAATCCCGAAGGAGACACAAACTGGTGAATCTCGAAGGAGACACAAACCTAGTGGGCATTCTAACTAATCAGTAAAATCACTATCATAGGCTCGACACCATAATCATCACAATATGGTTCTATGACATACTTATATGCCTCAACATCATGGATCTACAACATACACACATGCCTCAATATCCACAGATCACATATAACCTCATGGAATCAAATATCATCTCATGCTAGCATTCAAGTATCTATGTGCACAAATATATCTTTCAGATCCTCAAGCAAGAACATGCATAAGTTATACTAAACTATCAGTTCATCATGCTGTCATTCTGCCATAACATTCATCTATCATGCTAGTATACATCCAGTGTCTGGCCTGTGGGCAGTTCCAGTAGTAAGATTACTTACCTTGAAGTCAAATTTAGATATTAATCCAAGCTAATGATCTCCAATAAAATAAATCTTGAATTAAGTCCCTTAATACAGACATAATATTAAATTTCAGTCTTTGGAACCAAGATTCAAACATACAAATTTAATCCAACGATCACTAATTAACTTACCCAAACGAAACTTGATCAACAAACACTTGCAACATTTCGACTCCCAAAATCTCCTCTTAGAAAATTTTAAAACCCAATAGATGACGACATGGAACCTTCAAAATGCTTAAAATCAAACCATAATTTAGTCCAATAATCAATAGGCGCCCGATAACCAACAACAAGGATCACAATGCTTACCAAATTACTTGCCGAACGAACTCGAATCTGCTGGATAGCACGTTGCGCACTCTGAAGTACTCAAATCTTGGATTTAAATTCCAAATATAATCGGCATCAGCCAAAAAGAAATTCAAAATTTAATGGGCAACTGAGAACCTTCTAAACTCAACCGCTCTTACCCAAAACTTACCAACACTAGCCGAAATCAGATGAATGACAGGGAAGGAAGGAAGTGACCGACGGAGATCGACGGCGGGCTCGGGTGGTGGGTTGGACGAGCGGCTCGACCTCAACCAAACAGGGCTGGGCGGCGTCGAGTGGCTGCTGGAAGAAAATGGTGCAGCAGCTAGGCTTGAAGGCAGTGGCGGGAGTCAAAGCTCGAAGCAATGGTGTCACTTGGCTGGGCTTGTTTGTGCGTGAAGGCCGTCGCGACTCCAACAGATCTGACAGACGATGTCGAGCAAAGCTAACGTACGATTGGGCTTCACGTCTGATTGACGGTGCACTGAGGAGGCTTCGGATCACCGACTGCTCGTCGACATTGGGTTTGACGGAAAGCACGGTTGCTGGGAGGTTCGACAGTGAGGGTTTTCATGAGGGGGGGGGGGGTGTGAGGAAGAAGAGAAGGGAAATTTTGTTTTTTATAAATAAATAAAAAATAATAATAAAACTTACAAACTTAAAAAGGAAATAAAATAAACTTTATTTTATTTTTTTCCTTATTCCACTTTATTTTATTAACTTCCTTTCTTTCCCAAAAAAATGAAATTAATTCCTGCCATTAATTTCTAAATTGAATAATTTTGTAACGTCAAAAATTAAATTCCCACACTTACACTTGAAATCCCAAATTCCAAAAATGCCCTCAAAAAATAAAATTACTGAAATTACAATAATACTAAAAAAATATGGGGTGTTACAAGGGCGAACTTCAAAAATGAATACCATTGCTTTAGTTTTTTCCCTTCGGTTGGCTCATTGGGATGAAACTTTAGGGTCTAAAATGGAGGGTCACACTTACAAGAACTTGTTAAGCAAGTTAATGATTTCTTTACCAAATAAATGGTGACTAATTGTTATAAGAATATAAGTTATTCTAATGATTGGTTGAGAGTGCCTCAGTTTAGTGAAGGGGCGACTTATCACCTTTCAGTGGCTTTTGTCCTAAATTATTGAAGCATCATTGCAAAATAAAATGATGTTGAGGTTCATTATTTCTTTTGCTAAATTGATTGGATTAAAATGAATTTTTGCATAAGTTTTTAATATAAGTAATTTGTTTTGTATCAGCAAAAATGACTAGCACTATATTGATCATCGTCATACCAAATTACCTTCTTAAAAGCTGAAAAATTGACCGAAATTAATTACACAACTTAGAAAGAATCGATTAAAACTATTTTGGTTAACGACCTTAACTTCATCTTGATTGAGAAATGTCCTCCAATCCTAACCCCCTGATGCAACACAAAGTGTTCATGATGCATATGAAAGGTGGACGAAGGGCAATTATAAGGCCCGAGTTCACATTTTGGCAAACATACCTAATGCCTTAACCAAAATATTTGAGAGCATGATCATTGTACTTCAGATCATGCAATCAATGCAAGAATTGTTTGAACGAGTGTCCTTACAATTCAAGTAGGACGAAGTTGATATCAACAAAACCAGTAATCTTAGCTCCCTAATCAAACTCTAGTCCATATTGAATGTCAAAGGATTAATAGAGAAGAAAAATGTTGCTAACTCTAGTGAAATATATTAAAGAGGTTCGTCCTCTGAGAAAAAACTTGGAGTTTATAATATGCATATCAAAGTGGTTGACCTGTAGTTAATAAATATATAATAATTAATTAAAGAGCTTAATTGATTAATTCTTATCATCAGAGCATCTAATCTATAAGTTCATAAAGTCCCCTTGCTAGCTTACTAAGGGTAAAAATAAGAATCAGTTATTTTTAGATTAATTTAAATTGTTCAAATTAAATAAGAAGATTAATTGTACAAGATACAATCAAATATAATATATATAGATACATTATAATATAAAGTTAATTTTGAATAAAATTCAAAATTATATTTTATTATGAAAGAGATAAATATTTGAATAAATTCATATATTATATTTGAATAAAATTCATATATTATTTATATGAATGAGATTCATATAAAACCATGAGTTATAATTAATATGGATAAAATTCATATTAAATTTATAAGTTATATGAGAGAATAATGTATTTGAATAAGATTCAAATATTAAATAATATAAATGTGATTTATATTATAACTATAGGTCAAATTTAATATGAATGAGATTCATATTAAAATTATATGTTTAATTCAATATGAAAGAGTTTAATTACTTATTCATGAACCGTTGGAACTTCAAACTACAGGTCCATGAGTTCCCCTTGATAACTCAACAGGATTTAGTTGAGAATAAGTTTTTGGATTAATTTGAATTGTTCAAATTAATAGAGGGATTTAATTATATATGATATAATTAAATTGTTTCAATTATATGTGATATAATTGTCCTAATGTATTTAATAGATTATAGTCTAATAGGAGGAAATAAATATTTGAATGAGATTCAAATACATTTTCTATGAATGTGATTCATAGTTGTTAAATTTAATATAAATATGATTTATATCAGATATCATATAATAGAGAAAGCAAACTATAGTTTATATTATATGTGATATAATATTAAAACTATAGGTTATATGTTATATTTGATATAATATATAATTTAATATAAATATAATATGATAAATTAGTTATCATATTTATTTATATTATATTATTATTTTTTTTAATAATAAGGAAGGGAATATAACTCCCTTCCCCATATTTTCTCTCCACCCACTTTAATGGGTTGGTTATTCAATTTGGCAAGAGGAGAATAAAAGAAAAACAGTTTTTCTTCTTCTTCTACGTTGATGTTATTGAACGATAGAGAGAAGAAGTTACAGAAAAGTTCTGTGAGTTTTGCCTTGTGTGAAAGCTCTCATTCTTCTTCCTCCTTCATCTAAACTTATCCTTTCTAACCAAAATAGTCAGAGCCCACCACTTTTGGGTTCTCACCATGAGAATACCGAGGATTCCATTGTAGTTGTGTCTGGGTTTTTGTTCGAGGATATTTTGAAGAAGGTCTTCAAGAGATTTGTGACTGTTCGAGGGATTCGTGAAGAAAGGTTCTTCAAAGGAGATATTTCTTGAACTTATTTCTTGTAATAGCATGTTGTAATTTAATTTAAATGCATATGTATTTGTATATTTACTGTAAACTTTACATTCGATAAGTTATGGAATTTGGTCGATCCGCTTCCGCTCAAGGTTCTCCTCATCAGAGTTCCTTCACCTAGATAGGGGTGTTCCGTTCTTATCAGCTTAAATATCTCAATCCTAAATAGAACCTTCCTTAGACAAAGGTCCCTTATAGAAAATTATTTATAAATTTAATCTTTTATTCTTTTCGATTAATATGATTAAAAGAAAAATAAAAGATTAACCTATTTCTAATCATATTAGAAATACTTTTAACGTAATTATAGACAAATTAATTTTGAATCATTTAAAACTAATTAAGGCCTTTGTTTGCATGCAACTCTTGATAATATAATTTAATCTAATTCATTAAACTTATAACATTTATAAAACAATGAAATATTAAAACTTATAATCATACATCTAAAGACATTAATTAAATATAACATTTATATTTACTAAGTAATGTCATGCTCAATGTCATTTCATTTTCATCATATAATACAACTTTTATGTTAATCTCTCATGAAAAACATACATATCCATCATATAATATAACAATTATATTGATGTATAATGCATGGATATGTTTAATGAAACATAAATTCATATAATATAATATTTATATTAAATATAATGCATGTGCATGCTTATTAAAACATGCAACTATATAATATAATATTATATTAAACATGAGGCATGATTAATGTTTATCCTAAGGTGAGATTTTAAAACTATATGGCATACATTATGCAATATATAGTATTTAGTCATACATCAAATGTAAAATTAAATAAACAGTAAAAACAGGCCGAATTTTGGCACCTTAAAATTAATTAAATCAATATAATCATATTATATGAATTTTCTTAATTAAAATAAAAAAAACATAATAATTCAAAAAATAAAAAAAAAACCAAAAAATTTCTTGAGGCTTGAACCCACGACCTCCAACTGCATGGAATGTGTGCGTGCAATGCTCAGAGCGTTGCGACACTATTGGAGAGTGTTATGGTGCTAGTGCCATATCGTAATGTTATGCTGCCTTCAGCGTTGTAGCTCGACAAAAGCGCCACGTTGCTGGGCTTTTATGTCGCAACGTAAGGCACATTGTAGGCTTTTATGTCGCAACGTAAGGCACATTGTAGGCTTTTATGTCGCAACATAAAGCACAATGTTACAATGCTGTGCCTTTACGCTCCAGCACAGAACACATGTATATGCTTCGTTTTTCGTCTGTTTCTGCTCTGTTTTCCACTGATCTTCACAGGAACTGTTGCTCCTTGATCGACACGGACTTACAGACTCGATTGCATAAAATAAAATTTCTAAAACAACAGGCCCTGACAACTTTAATCAACAATAAAGCAGTAAATCTAAGTGGCAAAACTTGAAATGATCCATTTTTGCAAAACAACATTCATAATGCAGTATACCCACCTTTTCTCTGATTTTCTTTTCAAAACTGAAAAATAAATGCGCAATTTGGCTCTGACACCAATTGAAGGAATGGAATTCCTTTGCGGAAGCGCATGGATGTCGTGCAATCATAATTCAATTTGAAACTATGAAAATAATAGAGAAAAACATACAGAATTGCAATAGGATAAACATCAAAATCAATCATATAAGCATGCTTTCTAATTTGAGAGAGAAAAAAGAAGAAATTGAATAATTTCCATCTTCTCATAATTCCTCTCCAATATTCATGAACAACACGAACTGTTCTGCACAAACTCCGAAAAAACAACCCAACAAACATGACACCACCACTTGGAGCCTCTATTATTCTCAGGCAAGGAATAGGAAATGTGGTCTCATTTCTTCTTTTGAGAGAAGGGAAAGACAGAAGAATTGAGAGAGAGTGAGAGTTCTTAGGAGGTATTCTTCTGTCAATTTTTTCATGTTATGATCACCACCCCATTGAATTTTTTTAATTCATACAAATATCAAAAAGGGAAGAGATGGGAGTTACTGTAACTCCCATCAATGTAATGCAGAATAATTCCCCTGAACTGGGGAGTTATTTGATTAATATTATATTAATAATACATTCATAATATAATATAAAATAATATCACATTAGTTATAATATATGGTTGATTAATTGAGCATTAATCAATGAATATGCACCTTAATCATATTAAAATGCAACTCTCCCTTATAACCTATAGTTTTAATATGAATCTTATTCATATTAATTTTAAACTGATATATGACTCATATTCATATAAATAATATTTAAATCTTGTTCAAATAAATATCTATCACATTTTATATAGTTTTAGTTATAAATTATATTTATAATTAACTATATACTATAATATACCAACATACATTATACTTTTTAGTAATTACATTAATATAATTACTACCTTTAATTCCCTTAAGTAATTTTAATAATTCAAATTATTCCAAAAACAATTATCCCATGTTTTATTCTTAGTGAGCTAGCAAAGGGATCTTATGGACTTACATATTAGAATCTCCAATAATATGAGATTAACTAATTAACCAACATTCATTAACTATCGGTTCTACTAAAGACCAATAGTTTCACTCTTCGTATTGTAGATATATTTCTGTGTCCATAGATATAACCGATCAACATTAAGTCAACCCTTCACGAATTGCTCATAACTACAGCTGGGTCAAATTACCATTTTATCCCTTTAGTTACATCTAACTACTTAAGTACCATTGATCTCTCTAATGAACAAGTAGTTATAGTCCAACCATAAACTAGATCTCTCTCTAGCCAGTAAGAGAGTGAGAGCCCTCATTTTTCAAGGTTCGGAATCAGCCCTTAAAGGAGAAATTCATCTACATACTCTAGAATCGGGAAGAAGTGAATTCCATCTTGTGTAGCTATGTTCCTAGCTCCTTACTTGGAAAAATCCCCAAAGTTGTAGGCATATTGAGTCGACGAATCTGGCTACTCTCACCTATACAAATCAAAAGATTGCGCTCATAGACAAGAGCCCACAACTCACTCAAGATTAAGATCGAGTCACCTATGGTCATCCTATTGAAATGTGAATCTCTTCAAGTAACGGTGTTATAAAAAGAGATTAATCATTTTGCGGTCTGGTCTTTTACAAAGTCTTTGTATAGAATACCTACACTCACATGTCTCCACATCTACGATTAATATCAAATCATTTGTAACACTTTACAACAATTGTAACATTTACAAAGTGGATCATGTCCATAGTGTCACCAGGATAAGGCACCCAACTTTATCCATATACTACAGACCATTTAGGTTATTGCTTAGACATGATCTACCTATATGTCAACCACATACATATTTAAGTTACATAAAATAACCTTGGATTTTAGTTTATTAGATTGAGTTAATGCATAAATAAAATAACTTTTATTTTATTAATAACAATTAGTTTATACAAGTATATAAACTACGAGAACAAAGAGATTTAGGACACTAATTCCAACAGAAAGATTGTGACTTGATGCATTCACACTCTTAGGGGGAGCCTAAGAGAATCTTACTAATATCCAACTTAGATAGAACATAAGTTTCATCTAGGGATGAGACATTGCAATTAGGGGGGGCCTGAGTGTTATCTTGTGAGTTGAGTTGTTTGTGTGTCTATGTTTATCTCGCTCTTATAAATAAGTACAACGTTCTAAATTGCTTAACTTCGTATTAGTAAAATAATCTTTCCATGGGCACACTGTGCTCCAGACGCAGGTGGGATTTCACCGAATTGGGTTAACAAAATTTTTATTCACCTTTTTAGTTTGCTCTCTAGTTGTTACTAGGTGTGTAGATACATTGTGTGTGACATCTATTTCATTTGCTTAGGAGTGGTACATTTTCTTATAATTTTCAATTGGTATCAAAGTAGGTCATCTTTATCTTAGGTGTTTAGATCATGGAAGGGATAAAAGAAGATAGTTCCACCACTCATCCACCTGTCCTTGATGGATTAAATTACTTTTACTAGAAGGCTAGAATGACTGCTTTCCTTGAGTATTTTAATCATAAGACTTGGAAATTTTTCATAGCTTGATGAGCCCACCTAAAGTAAAAGATGCTGATGGTAAAGAAGTTCTTAAGGCAGAGATAGAGTGGTCTGAGATAGAAGATGAAATATCTCTTAGAAACTCTCGTGCTCTAAATGCAATCTTCAATGGTGTTGATCGAAACATTTTCCATCTCATCAACAATTGCGTGTCAGCTAAAAAAGCTTAGGATATTCTGTC
The DNA here is from genome assembly GCF_027475165.1 of Benincasa hispida. Lineage (NCBI taxonomy): Eukaryota > Viridiplantae > Streptophyta > Magnoliopsida > Cucurbitales > Cucurbitaceae > Benincasa > Benincasa hispida. The sequence continues at coordinate 1,365,693 of NC_143482.1, read as the reverse complement.
TATGGCTCATGAAGGAATTTCAAAAGTCAAGCTCTCGAGACTTCAACTCTTGACCTCTAAATTTGAAAATCTGAAAATGCATGATGATGAATCTATTGGTGAATTTAATGTTCATTTGTTAGATATTGCAAATAAGTCATTTTCTCTTGGTGAAAAGATATTGGAAGAAAAGTTGGTCCGGGAAAGTTTTGCGTTCATTGCCCAAAAATTTTGATATGAAAGTCACTGCAATTGAGAAAGCCCAAGAAATTTCTAAGATGAAAGTTGATGAGTTGTTTGGATCTCTCTTAACGTTTAAAATGTCTTCGGATAGTCACTTTGAAGAAAGAACAAGGCAATTTCCCTGCAATATTCAGTTGAACATATGAAGGAAGAAGTGAATGTCATTCTGAAGTTTCCTTTGCTGATTCTATTGCTATATTGTCCAAGCAATTCAACAGAGTTATGAAAAGGTAAGGAAAAAAAATTGGTAATCATTCTCCTAAAAGTGGGAAGGCTAATACTGTTGCTCCTTCCAGTCAGTTCATATCTCAAAATTATAAAAAAGAGTTTGAAAAAACAAAGAATGGAAATAGTCTTAATAGAGAAAAACACTTTCGGTGCAGGGAGTGTGAGGGGTATGGACACTTTCAATTTGAATGTCCAAATTTTCTTAAAAGATAATAAAAGTTTTGTACTCATTCTATCAGATGATGAGATTGATGAAAGTAATGACGCTGAGGGGGATGTTAAAGCCCTTGTTAGTTGCATTTCTTCCAACTCCTCAATTCTAGAAAATCCTGAAGTCGATGTTTTTAAACATAGTGAGAATAGTGAAGAAACTCCTGTGACAACCAGAGTGCCATAAATATTTCCAAAAATCCAGTTCAACATAGTAGAACAAAGCATATTGATATTTGTCACCACTTTACTCGGAGCTTGTTAAAAGCAAGCAAATTATTCTTGAACATGTTAGCTCAGAGAAACAAGTTGCAAATATTTTCATTAAGCCACTTGATGCAAACCAATTTGAAGCTTTAGGCTGCTTTGGGCCTCTGCACGATAAAGTTATAGCAATTAACAAATCTTGAAGTCAGCTAGGCTAGTTGGGCCATCTTATGCGTCAGGCACACATGAAAGTTGTCTTGAATTTTTAAGTTGCCCAGCGTGAGACAGGTAAGTTTGCACTTAATTTAACTTTAATTATGTTTGGTGGTGGGTGGTAGTTAGTAACTTTAGTTAGTTTGAAATGGTGAATACTCGGTGAGGAGTTTACAATCAAAAGTCTAACATGGTCTGTTTCAAAAAGAAGGAAAATCGTAAGAAAAGTGTTGAAGAAGATGTTCCTCCCATTGATTGTAATGCTTATGGGGTTCACATGCGGGGCATTTCCAGTTCCCTTAGTGGTTTGTCTAGTTCTTCTAAATCCGCCATGCGTAAGCACTCTGTTGCTGTAAATTCTTCAAATCTTGAAAAGTGATCTTGAAATTCTCTCTAACTCTAAGAACTTGTCAGGTTGTAGTTTGGACACATTTAAGCTTGATCCGAGTCAAAATAGTCAGGGAGTTGAAAATTTGAGTCATGTCTTTGATATTAGTATCTCAACTCAAGTGGATGTAACTGGGGCTACCGACAGTGTTAATGTTACTAGCAATACTAATTTTTCTAATGTCTCTGCGGCTGAAAATAACGACAAAACTATTGTTAATCAAAACCCTTCATCTACTAAAAACGTTTGTTTGAATGAAAATTCCCTCATGTCTTCTCACATGCATGCTAGAGACTTTTCTATCCTTCAGGGCCCTAGTATTGACCCTGATATTGAGATTGCGAGAGGTGTTTCCTCTGATGTGCACAAAATTGTTGAAGTTGTAGCTACCTTAAGCAACGATCCTCCTAGTATGTCTGCTGAGATGAGTTATGACGATAATTTGTCGTCGAATAAGCTAGTTGAGAAACAAAAGAAAGTTGCTATAGACAATATTGAAAAATCTCCTGAACATATGATCATGCCCACAATGAAGAGAACTTTGAGGATGAAGATCACGTGTCTGTTTCTTCAAAAGATTGAGGCCTTGAAAGCAGCTCTGAAGATGCTTCTCATGCACCTGGTCCATCTATTAGAAAATCCACAAAGCCAGGAGGGAAAAAGGGTGTGTCTTCTTTGGTTCTAGCTCCTCAGTCTGACAACCCTACATTGACTATGGTTGATTCCCCTTTGGAAGACGAGTTCATCAACTGCTATCCACACAGTCTTGGGATCCAACTTACTCCTTGAGCGCATTCAAGAGTACAAGGCTGAAGTTGATTAGTTGGTTTGATTGATGTGTTTGGCACTGACTGGAGCTTCCTCTTCTGGAGGTATTAGTGATTTTATTGATATGGCTTCTTAGTTTTTTAAGTCAGAAAAGGGGAGAGTTTTAGTGTTGATAGGTTGTTTTGTACTAGCTTTGTGGGTTTTTTGTTTTTTTGGTGTGTAAACTGGATCTCTGTTGTGTTGTTGCTATGGTTGCTTTGACTCTTCTTTCTTTATCTCCCTAGCTTTTAATCTTAGTATATATGGTTGTTGGATTTATGTGTTTGGTTGGCCTAGTTCATGATGTGTTATCTTGCTTTAAAAATTATTAACCAAAGGGGAAGTTTGTTAGAGTTGAAGATTGACCTCAATTGTTTAAGGCTTTGAAGAGATGTTACTGGTGTCAGTTGTCTCAATGGTTGTTCTTATGATTTGCAGTAACCTTGGTTTTCTTGCAGGATTATTTCTTTCCTTATTTATGCAACTGCGTATCTGTGTCCTATTGGTTTTATTTCCTTTTTGGCCGATGGTCTTCCAAATGGGCTTACATCCTTCTATTGCTCTCCTATAAAGAGTGTTGTGTTTCTATCTAGGGAAACCTCAGATTTCTTGTAGGATTATTTCTTTCCTTATTTATGCAACTGCGTATCTATGTCGTATTGGTTTTATTTCCTTTTTGGCCGATGGTCTTCCAAATGTGCTTACTTCCTTCTGTTGCTCCCCTATAAAGGGTGTTATTTCTTTCTAGGGTTGCTGCTTTTCATGTTTTACAATCCATAGAGTCAAGTTTGCTCAAATGGCTAATGGGTGTTTTGATCTTTATTCTACTTTAATGCCGGATGAGTTTTTTTTTCTTTTTTGGGTTGATACTATACTTATCAAGATTGTTGGTCTTGGTTATAAAACATTGTGAAGGTTTCTTTAATGTTTTCTAAGGTTCCGAACTAAGGAGGACCTAAGTTTGAGTGTGAAGGGGACTTCGCATCAAGGTGGAAAGATTGTGACTTGATGTATTCACACTCTTAAGGGGAGCCTAAGAGAATAGTACAAATATCCAAGTTAGGAGGAGCCTAAGTTTCACCTCGAGAGGAGGCATTGCACTTAAGGGGAGCCTGACTGTCATCTTGTGAGTTGAGTTATTCGTGTGTCTATGTATTTTTCATGCTATTATAGATAAGTACAACGTTGTAAACTGCTTAACTTATTATGAGCAAAAGAATCTTTCCACGGACATACCGTTGGGTTTTATGTCCTAAAACTCGTGGTTTGTAAACAATAAAACTTATTCTGAAAATTCAATAAGTTGTTATTGAATAAATGATTTGCTTTATTAGAAATCCAATAAACCTAAAAATTTCCTTGACTATTACATGAGTGCTTGAACTTTATGTAGAGACATAAAAGTGGATCAGGTTCGAGTAAATAGTCAAGATGATCTATAATATATGAATAAGGTTGGGTGTCTTATTCTGGTAACACTATTGGGTGTGACCTACTCTGTAGGTATTACAAAGAGTTGTAAAGTACTATAAACATTGTGATCCTAATTCGTACATGTTATGACATGAAGAGTAAGGGCGTCCTGTGTAAAAGAGTTTGTACAAGACCGAACCACGAACTCAGTCTTTCTTACTTTGTAATGCTGTTTACTATTTAAGACTGACTATTTCAAAGCGATGGCCTAGGTAATTTGACCTTAATCCTGAGCTAACTATGAACTCCTATTTATTCGGGATTATCCTTAGATTTGCATAGATAAGGGTTGGCTAAACAGCGTCAACTCAATAAACTCTCATTTAAGGGGTAAGACCAGATAGATAGCTGGGGACATAAGGTGCAAGATGGAATTCACTCCTACCTGCTTTTAGGGATAGTAGAGAGGTTGTTTCTTAAGTGCTAATTCTGGGTCTTAAATAAGGGCCCCCACCCTTTCATTGGCTCAAGAGGGACTCGGTTTGTTGATTGGATCACAAATCAATTGTTCATTAGAGAATCGGTGAGACTTAAAGAACAAGAGGTAATCTCGGGGATAAAATAGAGATTTGACCCAGCTGTTATTACGAACAACCGTTAACTTCTAATCATGGTTATATCGAGTGGACATAATAGATCTACAGTGAGGGGAGTTCAACTATGGGTTTTAGTGGAGTGACCTATTAGTTAACGAATGAGGGTTAATTCGGTCTAATGAGTTTAGCCAATTAATCTCGAATCGTTGGAGCCCATGATCTATAGGTTCGCAAGGTCCCTGTGGATTAGCTTTAGAGTAACGTGATAAGTTAATTTGAAACGTTCAAATTAGAATTAAAAGAATTAGTAATTATATTAATTATAATTACATGTTTAATTTTAAGAATTAAACGGAATAGGAGAATTGATATTTAAATATGATTTAAATATATGAATATGGATTTGTGTAAAATTAATTTAATATTTGATATTAAATTAATTAGAATTATTTAAATTGTTTAAATAATTATTTATTAATTTTATTGTAAAATTAATTTATGAAATTAATTTGTAAAATTAATAAATTTTGATTTTTGAAATCAAATGTGATTTTAAAATCAAATTGGAAAAAGTTTAAAAACACATAAATGGAATTTCGGTTTTTTCCATTTACCTTCAAAGTAGCTCACGCATAACCCATTTCACTTTGGCTTTAATAACTCCAAGCATGAGCTGCATGTCATGCAGTCATCTTCTTTGCATGATAGTTTGCAATATATCGAGAAGATTAGAGTGAAATTGAGGCAATGCAATCGACAGAATTTTTGCTGAAAAATTCGTGTGAAGAAGGTATTCTTCAAGTGGGTTGCTGGTGTGAGCTTTTCTCCAAATTCCCTTCAAGTTTATTTTGAGTCCCACAACTCAATTTAGAGAGAATAGTGGGAAGATCTTGGGGTGGTCTATAACAAGATTTGGAGAAATTTGCAACTAGAAATCGAGCTTTGAAGAAGTTCTACAAAGGTATCACTTGAAACTCATTTGTTTCTGCAAGTGCATGTTTTAGTTTTTGCCAAAAGTAATGAATTAGAATGCTTATTGATCCTTGTTGCTTTCGCTGCTTGTTGATACAATCCATCACATACTGTTTCTCAGACGTAGGTGGAATTTCACCAAACTGGATTAACAAAATTTGTGTTCACCTTCTTAAGTCTTTCTGTTTGCTTTCTAGTTGTTACTACGTGTGGAAATAAGTTGTGTGACACATCTAATTTCATTTGCTTCTAAGTGGTAGGCTTTCTTACAATTTTCAAAAAGTTTAAAGCATAATTAAAACGGATTGAATGAAAATAGGAAGGGAATTCAATAAATAATAATAATGAGAATAATGTTCTTTTAAACAAAACTTTACCATATGGAGAAAAAAAACCTTTTTTTTTATAATAACCTATAAGTGAAAATCTATTTTGCAATTCTAAATATATATAATGCATGATATGTTTTCATGAAAACAATATTTATATGATATGTATCTATGACATAAATAAACTTTTTTCAAACAAAAAATTATACACTTTTTAGTTACTTTGAATTTATACTAAAAAATTTCATGTATATGTCCTTTTACACTCATAAGCAAGGTTATGTATGAGAGAATTTATTTTCCTTTTTTCCCCCTTAAAATTGTTATAAAATCTTATATTTTCTCTCTTTGAATAATTGTAACATTTTTATAAGAGGTCTCCATTAAAAGAATTTAAAATACATTTCACCCTTTCATAGAGTAACTTCAAAGTATATATATATGTATATATATATATAAAGCTTCATTATATATATATTATGTAATACCAAAATAATTAACATATTTATTCGATTATTTAATTACTAACAAAAAATTTTCTTTGCACTAAGTAGAAAATTTTGTATGAAAATACCATAGTATGAAAATATTAAACATAATTGTTACAATAGAACCTTTAAAATTTTATAGTAATTAGATCAAATTATATAATATTCATTTATATGATCCTTGACTAGTAAGATAAAAAGATTCACACAACCTTTTGTATGGCCTCCTTTTAATTTATCTAAATTGTTTAATTTTCTCCCCTTTCCCTCGTTCCTTTTCTTTTTCTGACAATATAAAGGATAGAAGGATCGAACCTTTAAGCTTAAGGCTTATAGCACATACTTGATGTCAATTGAGTAATACTCAGTTTATCCACTCATTCCCTTTTAAGTACAAAGTTTCTTTACTAATAAAAGGTCGAATGATGACTCATAGTTACACTTTCATTTTTTAAACTTATTTAACCACTAAATTCCATGGTTAATTATAATTAAAGTAAGAGATTATGAAATGGTAGAATATAACAATCTTTTATATTCAAAATTTTCTTAACTAATTTCTAAGAAAATAATTATAAAATTTATGATTTTACATTTAATTATAATAAATATTGCATTTTAAATGTTTTAATGTGTAGGAATGAATAAGCAAGCAACGGAAGCAATCAGAATCAATAAGCATTCTGATTACATTTAATTGAGTTCTAAAAGCATGTAAAACAGGATTTTATAGAAGAGGGTTTCTAAGCAAACATACCTTTGAAGAATTACTCCAATCAAAGTTGTTGTTCCACAAATTTTCAGCTCCAAATCTATAGTGAACCACGAAAAGATCTTCTCTACTATTATCAGCCTTGAATTTGAGGGGTGGTACTCGAAAGTTTTGGAGTTTTGGAGAGGAAGAATATTTTCTACAGAAACCAGTTTTCAGCAGTAAAAAATCTACTTCAATCTGAGAAATTGAAGTGTTTTTAATATTCTTCTACATGCAGGCACTAAAGGAGACTGCCATTGACACTTCAATTGCAATAAAATAATGGCCTAGGTGTTTTTATTGAGAAGATCCACCTCCTACTTCATCAAAGATTGTATTTCTTCACTAAGAGGTTTTTAAATTCCCAATATCCATTTTTCAATTCTTAATTTTAATTAATTCAAAAAGAACTAAAACTTAAAATCAAATTCAATTCTAATTAAAAAATAATTAAATTCAAATTTTCAATTTCCAATTTCTCGGATTAAAATTGAAAAATAATTTGATTTTAATTAATTAAATAATAATTTAATATTAAATATTAAATTAATCACACAACTAATTTTAAACATGAATCATATTCACGTTATTAATATTTAAATTAATATTTAAATATTATAAACTCTCCAATTTCATTTAATTTTGATAAATTAAACGTTATTTAATTATATCAAATATAATTATATAAACCCTAATTTGAATTTGAACTATTCAAATTCAAACCCCAAATTCAATTTGAACATTTCAAATTGAAATCATTCCAAATTCACTTGATTTACTAATCCAAGGTGATTATGTTTTATGAGCTAGGAGAGAGATCTTATGAACCTATAGATCACGAGCTTTAATGATTTAAGATAATTGACTAAAACTTTTTAGACTGAACTAATCTATATTTGTTAACTATCGAGTCATTCCATTATAGCTCGATAGTTGCACTCTTCTCACTGTAGATAAATCTATGTCCACTTGATTTAACCATAACTAGTAAGTTGACCCTTCACAGGTTTTTCGTAATAACAATTGGGTCAATGTTGTTTTACCCCCGAAATTACATCTTTGCTACTTAAGTTTTACTGATCCTCTAATGAACAATTGGTTTGTGATCCAATCAAAAAACCGGATCCCTCTCGGGCCAACGAGAGGGTAAGACCCCTAGTTCAAGACCTGGATTCAACAGTTAAGAGAACAACTTTCCTCCTATCCCCAAATTTTCATCTTTCACTTTATGTCTTCAGCTATCTACCGGTCTTACCCTTGAAATGGGAAGCTTAAACTTTCATATTCGCATAAATAATAAATTTATTTAGAATTTTTAACAGCTCAATTTAAAATAATAATGGATATATCACTACTTAATTAGTTATTACACAATAATAATTTCAAAATTGGAAATTGAAGAGTTAGAATATAAATGGCTTGAATTTATTAAATGTTATCCCTTAACTTTTATGTAAATAAAATTTGAATGTTATATTTATTTTTAATTATAATCAATAATGAAATATCAAAGTTTTGGAATTTCAAGAGTTTTGTTACTCTTTATCTCCTATAACTATATAAAAATCAGTTTTATACTCATTTTCAACAAAAACTCAAGTCTTTTCAGTATAGTGAGTTTGTTTTTATACTCTATTAATTTTCTTGCTTTCATTTATAACTTTTTGTTGAATTGCTTGCTTTTTTTTTTAAAAAAAAAAAACTTATTTTTTATAAATATTTTAGATTTTATTATAACAAAAAGAAGAAGAAAAACTATTATTATTATTATTATAAAAATAATCAATATATTCTTTTGACTTTTTATTTAAAATTATAATATATAATCAATCTTTGATTTCTCCTTTTATAAACTGAAAACCCCAAACTATTATCTTTCATTGTTTTAAAATTTTTATAATGAATATTACATATAAAAAAATAAATGAACTATTTACTTGGATAAAAAAACTATATGTAAACGTGCTGCTAGAGTACTAGTAAATTAAAATGCAAATTCTTAAATTAATTGCCAATCTGGTGAGGGTGAATGCATAAATTAAAGATTAACCTTATAAATATTTGTTAAACCAACTTACGTTTAACAATAATTGTCTTATACTACCTCCATTAAATAATCTTTTCTCCTTAAAAATAAAAAAGTTTGGTAAAACTCATATGATACAAATAGTAAGGAATACAAATCTCACTGGCCAGCTCTACAAATATTTAAGGCTCCATTTGGTAATTATTTTTATTTTTTTTTAGTTTTTACAAATTAAATCTATTTTCTCTTTATTTTTTACAATGATTTGCACATTTCTTGAATACAATGGTTGAATTATTTGTCAAATTCTAAAACAAAATAAAATTTTAAAAGCTACTTTTTTTAGTCTTCAAATTTTTGTTTGATTTTTTAAACAATTAATAAAAAATAGATAACAAAGGAAGAAATTTGGAGGTTGAAGTAGAATCTATAGACTTAATTTTCAAAAACAAAAATCAAAAGTTAAGGTCTTGTTTAGTAACTATTTCGTTTTTTTATTCTTGTTTTTTAAAATTAAGCCCATTTCCTCCCATTTTTTTTACCATGATTTGCATCTTTATCGAGTACAATGGTTGAATTTTTAGCCAAATTCCAATAACAAAAACAAGTTTTCAAAAGCTATTTTTTTAGTTTTCAAATTTTGGCTTGGTTTCTTAAACAATTGGTAAAAGGTAAATAACTAAGAAAGAAATTTAAAAGGAGAAGTAATGTCTATAGGCTTAATTTTTAGAAACAAAAATAAAAAACCAACGGGACCTAAATGGTTACCAAATGAAGCTTAAATCTTTTGTTTGTCACTTTGGTGAAAAATCCTCTTATTCAAATATGTAGGTTGTTACCGTGTGTATATATATTTACACTATTGATTTTGAAAATTGAATCAGCGGTAAAATTATATATATTTTTAGGCAAATAGTACGAATGTCCTACAATAAAAAAGAAATAAACACTAGTTTGTTGTCAAATTACACACACTTCAATGCTTAATTTAGTTGTAAAGTGAAAAGCTTGATAATATACAAGAGTATGGAGTTTCTAGTGTACCTTTGACTAATGACTTACCCGTACAAGAATCAAAACTTTTTCTGATACAAAAAACATAAGCGTAGATTGAAAAATTATTGGCATAACCTATGTCGATGCCAATTGGCCTTCGGGATAGACATTGCTAATGGCAAATGGGTAGGCATTAGCGTACGCGGGTTCTATTGACACATAGAACTGAATCGTCAATTTGAACCTATGACGACGCTGAATGTGTAGCATCGACATAGGAAAGTTACACACCGGCAAACATATTGGGCGTCGACAATTCTTATCTACCGACGGTATTGTCTTGCATCGGTGTATCAAAGAACTGTAGACGTCAATATTTACTGACGACAGTTGTCTTATGTTGATGTCACACTTCTAGTTTCGAAATAACCCGCCTCTGCCGACATTACAATGTATCGTCAGCAGTTGTATTATGTCGACAACATTGTTTTGGCATCATTATAGCCAGTATCTATCGACGATTCAATTTGGCATCAGTATAGGGCTATTTTTGCAAAAGAGAAAAACTATTTTAAATGTATATATATATATATATTCATTTAGAATATTATTAGTCAAATTGACTTGTAGGTAATAACAAACAAAATATCTCAAACACTGACCCAAGTTCATTCAATAGGTAAAAGTCTTACAAATATGTTATAGAATTCGAAAATAAAGTTAACATAACACGAAGAAGAAAAGTTTGAAATTGAAATAAAGTTACACAACAATTTAGTCCTCAAAACAGACACATTGCAACAAAAGTTCAGAAAATGAAAGTTGATCGACATATGTGAAGTCTTCATCTAATGTTGATCCTAAAGAACAAAGAACAAAAGCTAAAAGCGACTACTAATTTTGGCAAGAAATTCATCGACAACCCCATCGAAGCTTCCACCAGCCTCAAATGCCTTTAGGGCCGATGCCTTCCATACGACAGCATTTTCTCTAATCTCACCGCCTTTTTCTTCCCCCATCACTTCCTCTATGCCTTGCAACAGAGCTTCTCGTCCCACAACACCGCCGCTGTCGGCCGGAGCTTTGACGCCCACTTTCCAAACGTCGGTGATAAACTTGGCATTCGTAGTCTGGTCGGTCCATCCCGGCACTGCCACCATGGGAACTCCCAAACAGATTGCCTCCAATGTGGAGTTCCAGCCACAGTGTGTCACGAAGCATCCGATCGCTTCATGCGCCAAAACCTCCAATTGCCGGCACCACGAAACCACGAGCCCTCTCTCTTTTGTCTCTGCCATAAAATCTCTCGGAAGCTTCGCCGCCTCCGATGTCCTGACCTGCATTTGAAATCATGTTCTTTCGAGTGAAATTAAGAGGATTCAATGAATCAAACCCATTGACTAATAGATTACAACATTTCAAAAGAGGTTCCAAAGTTCTTAGATCACCATTGTTAGTCAATAGAGTTTTGGTTAATGTACTTTGAATTTCATCGTCTTTCCTTCAGTTTTAATATATTTTAATCTGTACACTCTAAATTGTCCAAATCCAATTCATTGTCAAACCATGGTTTACCACTTGTCAAATTGTTTTTCTTTTTTAATTTTCTTTAAACTTGTTCCTTGGAGTGGGGTTGCACAAAGATATATACACTCTAGAATGCACCGAAGTATATCTCTTTTAAATTTAATCACTTTTGTAAAAATTAATTAAATAATAATAATAATTTTCTTGCAAAAATGACACAATGTAGATATATTTTGGAATTATGAAGAATGCTTGCGGCCACATACTTGAGATGACATGGAGTGGCTGGTGTCCTTAAAAGGAATTTTTTTTTTTTTTTTTTTAAAAAAAAAGAAAGAAGTCGCCATCAATTCTTTTTATGGTGTAATTAGACATTGAAATAAAATAAACTTTAATTAAAAAAAATTAAAATTGTTAGCGAAAATTAGAGTTAAGTTCAAAAGTCACTTGGGTTTATGGAAGGTGTTAGCACCCTATAATACATGTTTTCAAAAATGGTGGTCACATTTTAAATCTTGAATTAAAAATGTTTTTTAAAAAAGTCTTATTTTACCCCTCATTTTTTCAATATTTGTAATCACGATCATAAAATAAATGAAGACCATCCATTAATGTTGTTATATAAGATTTTATAAAAAAAAAACAACAAATTTACCTAAAAAATTTGAGAAAATTTCTGAAATCCACTATAGGAATAGTCTATTAATAAAGGATTTTTTTTTCTAAAAAGTAAAAATTAATTAAATTCATTTTTTCTTAGTATCCAATCTCATACTCCTAAAGATTATGATTTAAAAAATTCTAAAAAATCGGACTCCTAAATATTTTTGGAGTACGCCGTACTAACTTTTTTAAAGAGAAAATAGTCTTAAAACCAAATTCTTAGGAAAAAAAAGTTAGAAAACTTTTTGAAATAATACAGAAGCTTTTAGATGTTCAAAAGCACCCAAATGCAATTTAAACGACTTTGCAAAGAACTTTTTTTTTTTTTTAAAGGGGTTTAAAAAATGTAAAGTATTAGAAAAAATATTAAATTAGATATAAAAATCACCTTAAGGAAAACATTATAAAAACAAACAACAATAACCACTTAAGAAGCATAATAATGGAACATAAAAGAACATATTAAAGTTTTAGTGAAAACATGTCAGGGATGGATTTCAAATTTCCAAAGAATCAACTACTCATTTCAAGAATTTAAAAAACAAGATTTTCAAATTTTCTAAAGTCTATCATTAGTTCTTTTATAAAAACAAATAAGGATTAAGACCGATTAATTTAATGTATTTTTTATATCATACCAATACAATAAAATGAGAAGATAATAAGTACCTAAAATAAAATAAATAAAAAGTTACATGCAACCAAAAAAAAATAAAAGAGATTACACATGAATAAAGTACAAAATATAAATATGAAAATTAAATTATATAAAAAAATAAATATTCTGAACAAATTAAAAGAAGGAAAAAAAAAAACTAAAATTTCAAAGAATTTAGAACTTACAAAAAGAAGAGGGAAAAAAAAGGACAAATGAGTGGCCTGCACCGTAGCCCACGGCACATTCCTCAGACGCAAAAGAATAAAAAATAAAACTCACTATTCTCCAAAGTCAGTCTACAAAGAACAGATACTTCATGTAAGACAACAAATCCATATCAAACACGTATCAAATATCGATACTTTCAGATACATATCTGACATGCGATTTGACGTATCTATTTCTACGAGTACTTTTTTTAAAGAAAAAAAGACAAACAACTCATCGAATCTTTCTCAATCTAAAATTGGGCAACCTATTTAAAAAGATTACTACTCGAGTCCAAAACTAAAAGGAAAAAAATAAATAAAAGACCAAACCGTAGAATCCTCTTATCTTTATCTTCACATTTGAGTCTCCACAAAGTCTACCAAAATATAAACCATTTGAAAAGAAATTCTTTGTTTATCTTCATACTTCTCCCTCTAATCTTCTTCTTCTTCTTTCTTCTTCTTCTTTGTAATACGAGCACTTTTCTGTTATTAACTTATGCTAAATTTATCTATATCATAGATTTTTTTTAAGAAAAAGAAAATGTAATTTCAATGTATCAGTATCTTCTTTTTTAGAAATATATATATTAAAAAAATATAAAAAATGATATATTCTTAGATGTATTCGTATCTTAGTTTTTTAGAAATTGATGAATCGTCGTATCCATATTGTGTAACCGTATCTATGTTTGTGCTTCATAATCCAAAGTGCAAATACACGTAACAACAACAACAATAATAATAAATAATGTAAAGTAAAAACATAGATGTGATGGCTGTTATATTTTCCTATTCTCATTTTTTTTAAAATAATAATAATAATAATAATAATAATTTAAGAATAACCGTATCATACCAATTATTATTGAACTATATTTACTTATGAAAATTTAAGAATAACTTTGAAATAATAATAAACTTTGATTATATATATATATATATATATTTAAATAAAATCACATAAAATCCTACTTATTTAAGTTAGGTTTGATAATCACTTCGTTTTTTGTTTTTTATTTTTGAAAATTAAGCCTCTTTCCTCTCTATTTCTTAAATGAGTTGAATCTTCCTTTAGTACAATGATTGAACTCTTAGCCAAATTCTAAAAACCAAAAAAAAAAAAAATTTAAAAGTGTTTTTTTTTTCAAATTTTGGCTTGTTTTTTTAAACTATTGGTAAAAAGTAGATAAATGAAAAAATTTAGAGGTAGAAATAGTGCTTATAAACTTATTTTTTAAAAACAAAAACAAAAAGTAAATGCCTCATTTAGTAACCATTTGGTTTTTTGTTTTTGTTTTTTTGAAAATTAAGTCTACTTCTCTTTTTCTTACAATAATTTGCATAAATATTAAGTATAATGGTTAAATTCTTAACCAAATTCTAAAAACAAAAATAACTTTTTAAAAGCTACTTTTTTTTTTAATTCCAAAACTTGGCTTAATTTTTTAAACTATAGGTAAAAGATAGATAACAAAAAAAGAAATTTAGAAGTAAAATTAACGTCTATAGATTTAATTTTCAAAACAAAATAATTATCAAACGAGTCTTTAACAATCTACATCTTTTTATCTTTTTTTTTTTCACTTCAAAACCCACTCCTCATTTTTTTTCCTTTTATCACAAGTTTTTTTTTCTCCTTTTCTTTTATCTCCTCGTTTTTCTTTTGGCATCCACGCGTTTTCATTGCTTTTTTTTTTTTTTTTTTTCTTAAGTGGAAAATAAAATAAAAATAAATATCATTAGCATGAAGTTTCAAACTCCCTTTAAACCCAACCTTCACCCTTTATTTTGTATATTATCATTTTCTTTTTATCTTTCTCACCTCGTTTAAATTCCCCTTTTCATTTTCACATTGAAAAAAAAAAAAAAAAAATCAAATTAGCAATCTCTCTTTTCAATTCCACTTTTTTCTCTCTCTTCAATTAGTTCTCTCTTTTCTATCCTCGTTTAAATCTACTCCTCACTTTTCAATACATCAATACCACCATCTCTTGTCTCTATAAATCCACCTTTCAACTAAAGATGTCCATGGTGGAGCCCGGGATGGAGAAGGCTTCTCCATCCCGGTCCTAACTTCCCAATTTCGTGAAATTTCCTTCGAGGATTGAGGCAGAAATTCTTCATGAAAAATTTGTAGAGATCAAATTAATTGTCGAAAATTTTCTCCCATTTAATTTTTTTAAAAAATCAATCAACCCAAATAAAAAAAAAAACTTAATTAAATAGTTAAATTTCTCACTAAGTTTTTTTTATATGATTAGTTTAAAAGAAAAACAATTTGAATTTAAAGATAAATGCTCTAATTTTCTAATAAAATGATATAATTACTAATCAAATTATTCATATATATAATATAAATTTGAATATTAAATTCAAACATATTCATGATCTAGACTACTAATCGATATATTTTGAAATTTACTAATAAGAACAACATAACATTAATTTATTATAATAAATAAATAAAGCTGAATTGTGTCATAGTCTATGTGGAGCTCATCTCCGTGAGAGAAATAGACATCTCTAACATTCTTGTCTTTTTATTTTATTTTATTTTTATTATAAGAAAAAAAAGAAATTAATTTGTTGTCCATCGTCTCTTCTCTACCCAAGAATGTCTCTTCCCAAGTCCTTTCTTTCTCAACCTTTAATTACTTCTCTCATATCTGACATATTTCTCCCCCTTAAAAAAATTCCTATAACCACTCAAAATTCTCTCCTTCCCAATCTGAATCTCTCTCACTGTTTTTCCATATCCATAATAATCATCATTTTTCTCACAAGTCACTTTCAAGACATGTTCAAGCTCAAGGTTGTCTATCATCTCCATGATTCATATGTTTGAGCCACGAGGCCTCTAACCAGCACCTTCGCTTAGATGGCAACGTGATTTTTTATATGAGATCTCAAAAGTTATATTTTACATTTAAGATTTTGTTTGTTCACTATTTTGACATATTAGTTATTGATATTTTACGTCACCTTCGTCTTTGTTCAACTCATGCTAGATACAATTTCATCATTAAACGGATTTTATCTTTAATGACCCGTTTGGAACTTCATGATTTTAAGGGATTTCAATTCATAATAGATTGCAAATGAATTCCATTGTTTGGTATTCCAAGAAATGAAATGATTTTAAAATCCAAATGATTTCAAATCCCATTTGACTTAAAGAAAACTTTCCTGGCTAAAATACTCATGTTTACAGGATTTCATGAGATTTGAAAGTAAATTACTTTGCTTTTATTTTGTAACCATTTTGTTTTTATTTTTGAAAATTAAGCCTATAGATATTATTTTTCACCTTCAAATTTCTTCCTTTATTATCTACTTTTACCAATAGTTTAAAAAACCAAACTAAATTTTGAAGACTAAAAAAAGTTGTTTTTGTTTTTAAAATTTGACTAAAAATTCAACCATCGTACTTAACGAAAGATACAAATCATTGGAAGAAATTGGGAGGAAATAGACTTAGTTCTTTAAAAATTAAAACAAAAAACGAAATGATTACTAAACAATGCTTGAATTAACCTAGTCAAATTCTACTTTTCAATTAACATATCATAGTTAAAAATATATATTAGTAAATTCAACTTTCTTTTCTTTTCATATTACACCCAAACACAAAATTTTAAATATATCAATTTCAAATCTTTCTCATTCCAAACAAATAATTAATTTATAATCATTTCACGAATTTCAAATCACATGACTTAAAATCATTTCTTAAATTTTCTTGAATCAAATGAAAGACAAAAGTTAACATACTCTCTTATTAATAAGAACCAAAATAAATATTTTTTTTGAAGTTTAGTGATTCAAACTAGGGGTGTTCAAAAAACCCGATGACCCGAAAAAATTGATTAACCAAACTATAAATTAAAATTGAGTTGTTAATTTGAATTTAATATATGAAAATAATTAAATAAGATTTTTACATATTTACATTATGCTTCTTTTTAGAAATTTTTTTTAAACAAATGGCCCGATTAATCTGAACCAACTCAATCCAACCCAAATATTTTATAGTTGGATTGGGTTGGGTTCATTTTTTAATAAGAGTGGTTTAGATCGAAGAAATTTAAATAATTGAGTTGGGGATAAAAAGTCTTTCAACCTGGGTTAACCCCTAATTCAAATGGAGGTTTGTGAAAATTTATAGTCTAAAATAGAACAAAATTCTAATTTGAAGAACCAAAATAGAAATTAAACCAAAATTTAAAATAACATATCTAAAAAGAAAATTAGAAAGAACTTTCAAAAAGAAAAAAATAAAATAGAAAGAATGATCGAGAGATTACCACCCACAAAAATTGGCATTTACAGTTCTTCAAGCAGTTGGCCGTCTCCTCCATTTGCTTTACCGACACCGCCCCTAAACTCCCAAACGACACAAAAACCACCGACCCTTTCCGGCGGCCGTCAAGCCACTTCAGACTAGCATCGCCGTTCGGATTGAAGAAGCTGAGCCCGTAGTCTCTGTCATCTTCAATCCGTCCGTCCAAGAATGCTGAAGGAATACTCGGTCCGACCGTCCTAATCGCTGGCCATATTCTCTTCAAACACTCCAAAACCTAAAATAACAATCATCATTACAACCAAATTACTCCAAAATTCGAAGTCGATTTCACCGATTGAGTAACGAATTTCAATTACCTCTCGCTCCAATTCGTAAAATGTGTTCCAGAAAATCCAATCCGCTTTATGGATGTTGGCGTACTGATTCACAATCACATCGTAATACGCTGGATATGTTCCTAATTGATATATAAACGACGGAAATTCCGGCGGTTTCAGCGGCGGCAAACCAGGAATTTCAATCTCTTTATCCGGAAGAGGTAACTCGACTAATCCTTTGTAAACATGGTAATAAATGTCCGCGACGGCACAAGATTGAGTGAAGAACACCGCCTTTCCAATCTCGAACTCGTTCGCGACATTTAGAACCCAAGAGAGGAAGCCATCGTAGATGACGCAATTGACAGGGGAAGCAGAGGAGGAGAGCTGCTGTAGAACCTCCCGCAGCGACTCAGATCCAAATCGACGGAGGGAATCGAGGTAGCTCTGGATGCTCTCAGCGGAGTCGATACCGCCGTCGTCGTGGCCGTCGGAGATGGTGAGGAGAGGGAAAGAAGAAGAAATGGAGTGAGAAGTGCGAGCGATGAATTTGGTTGTGACGAGGCTAACTTTGGCTCCTTTTTTCTGCAGGCGCTTCGAGAATTGGAGCAACGGACTGATGTGGCCCTGCGCTGGGTAGGGGATCGCGAGGATATGAGGTGTGCGGTTGTTTTTGACAGTGGCGTCCGCCATTGAAACGGAAACAGTTTATTTCTCTCTCTGTGTCCGAAGTTTTAGGTGTAGAGGAAAGTGGAGAGTGGCCAAAGGAAGAAGAAGACATGCAATTAATATTCTAGTTGACATTCGATTTATTTTTAATATAAATTTAAGATTCGCAAAAAAAAAAAAAAAAAAAAAAGGTAAAAGAGGATAACCATGACTTTGCAAAAGGTTTAAAATGTGCGTATTGATGTGATAGAATCAATAAATAAACTATAAATGTCGATGTAAATATCATCATCCTAATTTTAGGAATATCTTTATGCCGATAAAATTTTAATTTTGATGGGTTTTAAAAATAAATTTAAATTTGTAAATAAATATTTTATCACTATTTTTTATATTATAATTATATTAATGATATTTTATTGTTTAATTATTATGTTTGGTTGATTTTTCAATGATATAACGAAAATATCAATTTACCTCCCAAGTTGATATCAAATTCAAGAAAACATGAAAATATCGACATGTTGATGGAAATTTAATACTTTGTAGGATCAATTTGAATATAAATATTGACAAGATATTTCTAGAAAAATTACAAGGAAAAACTAATTTGAATTGCAAATAAATATTTTACGTTTTTTAACCCAAGTTAATATGTTTATAATTATATTATATTTTTATTACTGATATATGTTATGATTTTCTCTAGAATATAGTAGAATAACGACTCACCTTTTATTTGATGTCGAACCTATGAAAATGTGAAAATGCTAACACATTGATGAAATTTAATATCATAATTTTGTTAATATGAGGATAGTTTGACCAGTATAAATTATATATATTATTGATTAAGAGGTCAAAAAAGTTTGAGCCTCTCACTTCATCCAAAAGAAAATCTTGATTTTTATATATAATTTTAGTTTTCTTTTAAAAAAATTAATACATAAAATAAAATAAAATATAAATTTAGAGATATAATATAAAATATACGACTTACACTTTATAATTTATAAACAAACTATTTAATATAGTTTATCAATATAGATTTATAGGAAATCTCATTAAATTTTTTTAACAATATTTATCACAATAAGAACTTAATTATAACAAAATTTATAAAGTACGTGGTCTTGAACAATGAGGCCTCAATCTTTTAGAGGTGTTAGTTTATAGTTAATCTTTCGAGTACTCAGACAAGGGCCTTTACATATAATGCACATTCTCATTCAAACATTTTGACCATTATAACGTAAATTCAGTGAAAACATAAGTAACAATTCTAAACTAAAATATTAATTTAATAATAAATTCAATAACTAAAACATTTAATTGAGATCCTAAATAAAACATTTACAAAGAAAATGATCCAAAGCAAATAAGTGAAAACATGTCATCTGACAATTACTCAAATGAAAGGAATAAAAATCATATAGAAAAAACATGTGCGGAAGCATTTTCTAATGTCCCCATTGAAAGAGCCCTATGAAGGGACTTTGAGCGGAAGCGGGATCGTCCCAAAATTTTCATTTTTACAAAATATAAATTTAACAGAGATAACAAAAAATTATGCATTTTACAGATAAATTATAGCATACTTAAAACAAAGAAGAAAAGAAATTCCACAAGGCTTACTCTTGAAGAAATTCAATCTTCATGTAAAAACCCCTTCTCCGTGCAAATCACGAATGGAAACCAAAAAATGACCAAATAGACACCACCAATAGGAAACCTTAGTATACTCAGTTAGAGAATCTAAGAGGTGTGAGCTCTGACTATTTTGGTTGAGAGGGAGAAGGAAAAATGAAGAGGAAGAGGAATGATTGATTTTGTTTTCTCTGAGATTTCTCAAAATCTACATAGAACTTTCCTCTGACAAAATTTATAGGAAGAAGAAGATTGCCCAAAGAGACCATCCACTCAGGCACATTTTGAGAGAAAAAAGGGGAAATGAGTTATTACTTTAAATTAATTTTAAATTAATAAATTTTATTTATTGAATTTAATTTAATATATATTAATATGATAACTAACTTAGTTATCATATTAATATATATTAAACTATATGTTATATCAAATATAACATATAACCTATAGTTTTAATATTCTATCATATACAATATAACCTATAGGGGCTGTTTGGGCACTAAGATGATATATGATGTGGGAAATTCTGATGTTTGGGGAGCTTTGATCAAGTATGAACAATCGAGTATGTTCAAGCACTAAGATGATATATGATACACGGAAGAAAAATGACAGTGAGATACAAAACACGTTCCGAAAATGGGCCCTACCAACAATTAAAATCAGTGAGATAGAATAATGGGCTTCCAAACGCTGAGATGATATAGGATGTGGGGATATATCATCTCATGATGGCCCCCAAACATCCCTTATAGTTTATTTTCTCTCACCAATGATTTTTAATATAAATCATATTTACATTAAATTTAATTATATGAATCCAATTTGTATAATTAATATTTAAATCATATTCAAATATTTATTTTCTCCTATAAATACTTAATATTATAATGTATCAAATACATTATAGTAATTATATCATGTATAATTAAAATTTAATTAATTATATCATATATAATTTATTCCCTCAATTAATTTGAACAATTCAAATTAATCCAAAAACTGATTCTCATTAGATCCCATTGAGCTACTGAGGGGACCTCATGGACCTGTAGCTTGAAGCACCAATGGAACGTGAATAATTAATTAAATTTTTTAATTAAATTATTCACCATCCTTAAATGTCGGACACTCCACTAAAGATCGATAGCTGCACTTTTCGCACTACAGATATATTTCTATGTCCATTGAATATAACCAATAAAAAATACGATGATCCTTCACAAATTGCTCACAAGTACAGCTCAACCAAAATTACCGTTTTGCCCATGTAGTTACATCTAACTCATTATGTACCACTGATTCCTTTAATGAACAATAAACCATAGTCCAACTGATCCTTCTCAGGCCAGGAGAGGGTGTGGCGCAACTTTGTTCAAGTCCCCGAATCATCCCTTAAGGGAGAAATTTATCTACTTGCCTCGACATTGGGGAATGAGTGAATTCCTTCTTGTGTAGCTATATTCCCAACTCTTCAATCAGACGAATCCCCAAAATTGTAGGCTTGTTGACTCGGCGAACTGTCACTCTCACCCATACAAATCAAATGACCGCCCTCATAGGTAGGAGTTTACAACTCATTCAGGATTCAAGTCATGTTACCTATAGTCATTCTCGTGTAATGTAAGTCTCTATTATGAACGACGTTATATAATGAGACTAAACATTTCGTGGTTCGGTCTTATATAAACTCCTTTATATAGAATATCCCTACTCACATGTCTCCACATGAATGATAAGGATCTGATCATTTGTAGCACTTTACAATAATTGTAACACCTACAAAGCGGGCTATACTCATAGTGTCACCAGGATAAAGTATCCAATCTTATCTATCTATTACAAACTATTTAGTTTATCACTTAAACATGATCCACCCATATGTCTCTACATACATATTTAAGCTATAAGATAACCCTGGATGTTAGTTTATTGGTTTGTGGTTAATGTAACTAATTTTGAGAAAAAACATCAAATATTATATTACATAAATAAAATGTTGTACATTACAATTACAAGCTATAGGATCCTAGGAGATTTAGGGCATCAACCCCAACAATCTCCCACAATTACAAATATACGACCCTACGAGATTTAGGACATCCATCCCAACAATCTATCACTTGACCAAAGCTAGTGGGGTGTACTGTGTAAAAGTCCAACTATAATACAAAGTACACAAAACAATAAACTAGGGCACAAACTACCCAGTACAAATCTTCCACTCGTTCTAGTCTAAACGTGGCCTTTCCTATAGACCCATATTCCGCAGGTGACCCTCAAACACCTTAGTCGTGAGGACCTTTGTAAACAGATCAGCAACATTGTGCTCCAAAGCCATATGCGTGACAATCACGTCTCCTCGATGCATAATCTCTCGGATGAGATGATACTTTCACTCGATGTATTTGCTGCACTTGTGACTCCTAGGCTCTCGGGTATTAGCCACAACACCATTATTATCACAATAAGGTATGATGGGTTTTAACATGTCTGGAACAACTTGCTTGGTCGTGGTATACGATCTTCGTTTCCTCATTCCTTCTACCAAATCCAATAGAGCCCACACCTCATGGATTCTCACACCGAGAATATCAAGGTTCTAAGTGGTGGTGTCCCCCATGTTGCTGTGTTCGTGTGGAGTCCATTCGTTTGTAGACGACCATGATTTGGTGAACGACTGGAGTGGACATTCTCAACGAGAGCGAGAGGAGACGTCCTTGGTGAGAACGAGTTTTGCTATGAAGAAGGTTCTTCAATTGGTATGTATTTCGTTCTCTTTGTCGTTTAAATTTGAAAGCATGCTGGTAATTTGTTGTATATTGCATAACTTGTCTGTTAGATTGTGAATGAGGTAATTCTGTCATAATGAGTTTGGAACAATTCACTTCGGCTCAGAGGTACTCTTAGATAAGAGTTCCTTCAATTGGTATCAGAGCAAGGTTTTGATCCTAGAACCTGTGGGTTATGGGCCCACCATGCTTAGGTTATGTATTGGCCATGCATCATCTCTTTATTATAAGTATTATGATTTAGAGAAGCATGATTTAAATTACATAAGAGCATGCTCATACATCATATAATATAAGAGTTATATTTATGCTTTGATAAAGCATAGACATGCATCATATTTATATTATAAGTGTTATAGTATAAGGGTGTATGTAGCATGTTTGCTTGGTTTGTTACTTGTATATAAAAATTATGTATAGTAATGAACAGACATTACATGAAGCATGACACAAAGGTTAAATTTATAAGTGTTATAAATACATAGTTGTGTGGCAATGTAGTTTTAGTTGTTTTTTTTTTATAAAGGTTATAAGGAAATTAGAACTAAAATCTAAAAGAAAGACATGCATGCGAACTTAGGTTTGAATCATGGTTTTAAAAGTGTTTTAAAACTTGGTGGAGATAGACCTAAGATCACGGTTTTAATATGATTAGCAACCTTAGGCTTTAATCTTTTAATCAGTTTAATAGGATTAAATTGACTAATAAACAATTAAAGTATAGCAAATCTATCTATAAGGGACTGATATGTTATTATAGGCCTTTTATTTAGAATTATGAGGGCTAACAAGTAGAATATGCGGTGATTATACTAAGAATTCATGAGAAAAGTGAGCTTGCGTCGATCAGCAATGAAAATCTTGACTATCCCAATATTATGTGTTATTTTGCGTCCAAATATCTATTTTTATAGCTATCGTAGGAATCGATCGCAGCGGTGAATCCCACAAACGCAAAAGGCGAGCGTAGACATTCATCGCATGGATGTTGTGGTCATTAACCGCATGCGTCCATCGCATAGAGGTTGCGGCTATAGAGTAATAACCATAATAGAGGGATGAATGCAAGAGTGGTAGAATACGATGGTACTTCGGAAACCAGGCATGAACGCATACCTTGGGAGTATCAAAAGATGATATGGATATTTCACCTACCACGCTGTTAGCAGAAGAGATTCAGAGCAGGTCCATCGGAAGACAACGATGGGTTGAGGTCTTACTACTGAGGGTTTCACCGGAAGAGAGAGAAATGGGATCGAGGAGGGGTACATGCGTTTCATGAGGAAGGGAAAAATTTACTCTCTCTTTTTTTATATATAAATTTTTCTCCCTTTTCAAATTTCATCTCTCTCTTTAAAACTAAACCAACTAGATTCAAATCCTATAAATCCAAAATTTAATAAAATCCTATCCAAAATTATTTTAAATATTCCAACCACAAAACAAATTGAATTATCTTAATAAAATAATCTAATCTCCATTTGTTGGCTAAACTAAATCTTAATTAAATCAAAATAAATAAATTGAAATTAATTTAGCCAAATATTTAAATCCTGAACTTGAATTCTTCCAAACAAATCTAACATAAATAATAAATATTTACAAGAAAACTTTCAGGGTGTTACAGTTGGACTATAAACTGTCTGTTGATTAGAGGAATTAGTAGTACTCAAGAAATTAGATGTAACTACAGTGGTAAACGATATTTTGACCCAGCTATAGTTATGAGCAATTTGTGAAGAGTCGACTCACTGTTGATTGGTTATATCTATGGATGTAGAAATATATCTGCAATGCAAAAAGTGCAACTATCTATCTTTAATGGAGTGTCCAGTAGTTAATGAATATTGATTAATTTAATTAAAGAGTTTGATTAATTAATCTCATATCATTGGAGCTTCTAATATGTGGGTCTATAAGGTCCCCTGTTAGCTCGCTACGGATAGTAATGAGAAATTATTTGAATTTTTCAAATTACTTAAAGGAATTTTATATTGATATAATTAATATATAGTATATTCTGATACATTATAGAATATGGTTAATTATAGATATGATCTATAATCCAAACTACATGAGAGAGATGTATTTGAATGAAATTCAAATATTAAATTCATATGAATTGGATTCATATTGAATTACAGTATTGGAGAGATATATTTGAATGAGATTCAAATATTAGATTTATATGAATTGGATTCATAAAGAAATGTATGCATATAAATATGTGATATTTATAAATTCAAATATTAAATTCATATGAATTGGATTCATATTGAATTACAGTATTGGAGAGATATATTTGAATGAGATTCAAATATTAGATTTATATGAATTGGATTCATAAAGAAATGTATGCATATAAATATGTGATATTTATATGTTAATTAATTAACCCTATATTAAATATGATTTATTATATAATTCTTTAATTTATATGTTAATTGATTAATTAATGGTTAATTAATTAATTAACAAATGATGGAGAATGAAAGCTAGTATAAATTTGTGATATTTAATTAACTGTATATCAAATATGATTTAATATATAGTTATTTAATTTACATGTTAATTGATTAATTAATAGTTAATTAATCAATTAACAAATGATGGAAAATGAAAAAGTTTGGAAAATGGGTCACCCTCTCCTTATAAATACATCATTATAACCCATATAGAGTAAGCGTTTTTCATTTTGTGAAAAGAAAACCCTAGCCTGCACTCTCAAATTCTCTCTATTCTCTAAAGAACATTCCTCTACCTTTCATTCCCTCTTCTAAGGTGTTAAGAGCCATCACATCTAACTCCTTAGAGTCCTAGAGCATAGTGGGGAAGCTCTTGCGGTGGTGTTTTTGTTTGTTGAGAGATTCAAATTTGGTTGGTTGCAAAGGAGAGTAAAATGTGAAGAAAGGGGTTATCTTCAAGGGTGAGATTTCCTCTTCCCTTTCTTTTCTTCTTCTTTAATAGGAGCATATTTAGGATTATTTGAATGTTTATCCTATTTTCTAAGATTTTTTTTCAATGTTTTTATGTTTTATAAAATCGTTTTTCAAAATGCAAGGCGATCACACACTTCCGTGGGAATCCGACTGCCTTCAGTTTCCAAGACAGAATGTAAACGTATTTGCTTGGTCGTGTGAGGATATGCATGAAATTGATTATAGCGTAATAGTACATCACCTTAATGTGGATAGGGATTTCAAACTAGTAAAGCAAAAATGGCAAATGTTTAATCAAGAGCAAAACAAAATCATAGAAGCTAGGTAAATGATTTGCTAAATGTCAAGTTCATTAGAGAGGTTTATTACCCTCAATGGTTGTCTGATGTAGTTTTGGTAAAGAAAGAAAATGGTAAGTGGCGAATATATATAGACTTTGATCTTAATAAATCTTATCCAAAGGACAATTTTCTTCTTCCCATGATAGATCAATTAGTAGATGCAACTGACCACGAGATGTTGAGTTTCATGAATGCATCTAAGCTACAACAAGATTAAGATGAATGAATCTGATCAAGAGAAGACTTCCTTCATTACGGATAAAGGTACATAATGCTATATGGACATACTATTTGGGCTTAAGAATACAGGAGCTATATATATCAAAGATTAGTAAATAACATGTTTGCTCCACTTATTGAAAAAACTTGGAAGTGTATATAGATGATATGTTGGTAAGGAGTGTTAAAGTTAGTCAACATGAAGCTGACCATGAAGAAGTGTTCCAGATCCTTCGCAAGTATAATATGAAGTTAAACCCTACCAAATGTATTTTCAGGGTAGCACTAGGGAAGTTCTTAGGCTTTGTGGTTCATTAGAGAGGAATAGAAGCTGACTCGAACAAAATTCAAGCAATCCATAGCATATTTACTCCAACCAATCTCAAACAACTCCAAAGTCTTAATAGCAAGATAATAGCCTTAAATAGATTTGTCGGTAGAGCAACCGATAGGTGTCTCCCTTTCTTTAAGTTTTTAAAGAAGGGATCCTAGTTCGAATGGACAGAAGATTGTGACAAAACCTTTTCAGAAGCGAAGACAAACTTAAGTAAAGTTTCACTTTTTGCCAAGCCTATTCCAGAGAAAAACTACTTCTTTATTTAGCAGCATCTAATAAAGTAGTGAGATATGTTCTAATAAAAAAGAAAGATGGGAATCAACGCCCTATTTACTACACAAGCAAGGCAATGGTGGGGGCTGAAACCAGGTATCCACAGATAGAAAAGCTTGTGCTTGCACTAATCGTCTCAGGAAGGAGACGGCACCCCTACTTTCAAGCACATAGAGTTATAGTTTTGACTAATTTTCCTTTAAAGAAAGTATTGTAAAAACCCGAAACGTCGAGGCAATTAATGAAATAGGAAATAGAACTAAGTGAACATGAATTCACTACAAGCCAAGGACTTTAATAAAAGGACAAATAGTGGCCGATTTTCTAGCAAAATTGACTCTGGCTTATGCTAAGGCCGCCCGAGTAAAGCAATTAATGAGGTCTATTCATTACATTCAATGGGTTTAAACCCTCAATGAACCCTTTATGTTGATAGATCATCTAACATGAAAGGGTGTGGTATAGGGATCTTGCTGGTGTCTCCGATGGTTAACGATACGAGTTATCCTTAGATTTAATTTTTGAATGTCAAATAATGAGGCAAAATATGAAGCACTCATTGTAGGATTAAAAGTTGCCAAAGAGATAGGTATTCCTAACCTTCTAATTTTGGGTGATTCACAATTAATGGTAAAACAAGTAATAGTAGAATACCAAGCCAACAAACGAAGGATGGCAACTTATTTAACCAAGGTTAGGGAGTTACTCGCTTCATTCTCAAAATATGGGATCATGCAGGTTCCAAGGTCACAAAATGGGAATATAGATTCATTAGCTCGGTTAGCAGCAACATATAAGACAAAATTTAACTAATTAGTACCAAAAGAAATCTTGTTTGAGCCCAGTAGATAGAAGGAAGATGTTATGGATATTAAAGAACCAGACTTCTCCGAATCCAGAGCTGCTAAGGCCAAGTCTGAGGTCAACTGTACTAGGGTCGAGGTTGAGGCTATAGATATAGAAGAATCAAGTTTCTCTAAGATCATGACTGTGGATATTAAAGAGCCAGATTTCTCTAAGTCCGGTGCTTCTGAAATCAGGTTCGAGGGCGACCTTACTAGAGATGAGGGTGAGGGCGAGGTTGAAAAAAAAGATGATGATAAAATTGGGAAAAGTTAACTAGGATGGATCTAATAATCAAATATTTGAAAACTAGAGAGTTACCTTCAGAAAAGATAGAGGCCAAGCGACTATAGAGGCGACCAACACATTGCATTCTAAGGGATAACAAGCTTTATAAACGAAGTTATTCATGGCCCATGCTAAATTCCTCATACCTATGAGGTAGAATATGTGATGAGAGAGATTCATAAGGGGATATGTGGCAATCATTCTAAAGCAAGATATTTGTGCCACAAAATTGTTAGGCAAGGCTATTATTGGGCAACCATGCTTCGAGATGTGTAAGATTTTTTTAGAGCATGTGATCAATGGCAATAATATGCACAAATCCCAAGGAAACTACTTGAACCATTAACCAATATTGGGAGTCTTTGGCCTTTTGCACAATGGGAAATAGACCTTATTGTGCCACTCCTTTAAAACGAAGGGCAAACAAAGTTTGTTGTGGTAGCGATAGTTTACTTTAAAAAGCAGGCCGAGGCCGAGACACTTACAACTATAACAGGAAATAATGTCACAAAATTTCATTTGGAGAAATATTGTATGTTAATTTGGGATCCCCAACACCATTATTACAGACAATGGAAAGAAATTCGATAATTCAGCATTTAGAAGATTTTGCGCAGACCTCAACATCACACATTGATGTGTTGGGATTAGTGTCCTAATTCTCTTGGAGTCTCGTAGTTTGTACACATTGTTATTAATAAAATAAGAGTTATTTTATTTACATTTACTCATATCAATAAACTAAGATCAGTTGTTATTTTATGTAAAATTAAGCATATATATGAGATATACAAGTGGATCATACCTTAAGTAATAACCTAAAAGGTCTGTAGTATAAGGATATATGAGGGATACCTTATCCTGGTGACACTACAGATACGGTCTGCTTTGTAGAGGTTTGCAAGTGTTGTAAACTTCTACAGATAGTTTGATCCTGACCATTCATGTGGAGACATGCGAGCGGGAATGTCCTATACAAAGATTTTGTATAAGACTGAACTACGAGATGATTAGTCTCTTTATATAATGCCATTGATAATTGAGATTTACATCTCACTAAAATGACCATAGGTGACATGACCTTAATCTTGAGTATTTTGGATTTCTCCCTTAAGGGCTAATTCTGGGTCTTGAACATAGTGGCCACACTCTCTCTTTGGAAGAGAGAGCCTAATCATAGTAGGACTATGACTTATTGTTCATTAGAGGAATCAGTGGTACTTTAGGAGTTAGATGTAACTATAGGGGCAAAATGGTAAATTGGCTCAGCTGTACTTACAAGCGATCTGTGAAGGGTTATCGCATTGCTGATTGGTTGATATAGACACAGAAATATAACTATAGTGAGAAGAGTGCAACTGTCGGTTTTTAATGGAATGTTCGATAGTTAACGGATGGTGGATCTCGTGACTAAAGAGTTTAGTCAGCTATTCACGTACCGTTGGAGCTTCAAGCTACAGGTCCATAAGGTCTCCTTGGTAGCTCAATGGATTCAAGTTGAGAATCAGATTTTGGTGTTCGTTTGAAGTGTTCAAATTAACAAGAGGAAATTCAATTATATATGATATAATTGGTGTGATGTATGAGATACATTACTTGGAGAAATTAATGTAAATATGATTAACATTAAGTACCATAAAATAGAAAAAGTACTATGGTTTATATGTTTCATGAGATGAAATATTAAAACTATAGGTTATAAATATAATATGATAAGTTGATTATCATATTTATTTATAATATATTAATTATATGATAAATAATTATTTTTCTCTAATAATCAATTGAGTGGGAAGTTATTGGAAGTTTTATGGTAATCGTGAAATAAAAGAAAAATTATTTTTCTAATTTTAGTAGTTGCCTCATTCGGAAAGTACTCATGGAAATAAGCTATCAAGTAAAAGTGTTTTACCAAGCGATAACATTGAAAGACTACACAATCAGCTAAGCGATTGCTTAGAGTTGACTATACGATAGTCATTCAGTTGATCATTGCTACACGATCGGTTAAGTCTATACGATAGGTTTCCATTTACTAAACGATCGAGCACATCGTCTATACGATAGACCAGCTTCTTATCTCCCACTTGCTCAATCGTCTACTCGATTATAGACCTTCAGTCTCTTCCTCAAGCCAAGATCAATCAGAGCCCACAACTCCTGGATTCTCACACTGAGAATACCAAGGTAACACTCGTGGTAGTGTCTTTACTTAGTTCGTGAATCGAGTTGGACTTGATTGGGTTGGAGGAGTTGTTGGCTGTGCTCATTGTGTTCGTGTTCGTTGGCTGTACCGATCATTGCGTTCAAGTGTATTGTTGGACGCACAAGGTGATTGATCGAGGGATTCTTGAAGAATGTTTCTTCAAAGGTATGCATCCTCTATCCCTTGTATCATCCTATAATACATGTTGTAATTATTTATGCATGACCTATTAGTTTCCGTTTTAGACTGTACTTGTTTGTGTTCAATTCGAATGAAATTTGGAACGATCCCTTCTGCTGCTCATGGAGATCCTCGTGTTTGATTTCCTTCATGATGTTCCTCCCCAACTCACCCCTAAGCAAATGCATAGGTAGAAGCAGTAAATAAAATCATTAAATGATATTTAAAGACAAAGCTTAAAGGATTAAAAGGACTATAAGTGGAAGAACTACCAAACATATTGTGGACATGTAGAACGACAACAAGAACCTCAATAGGAGAAACCCCTTTTTATCTTTCTTTTTGGGTTGAAGTTGTGGTCCCAATAGAGATTGGAATACCATCACCAAGAGTAAAACAATTTTATCCTGAAGGAAATGAAAATTCAATGAGGTTAAGCTTAGACTTATTGGAGGAATACCGCGAGACAACACATTTACGTGTAACAGAGTACAAGAATAGGATTGTTAGATACTTCAACACCACAGTGAAAAGGGGAAGCTTTAAGGAGGGAGATCTAGTGTTAAGAAAGGTGATGTAGAACACTCGAGATCTAAATGCAAGAGCAATTCACCCAACATAGGAGGAGTCATATCAAGTAATTAGAGTGGTCAGACCTGATACGTACACATTGGCAGATAGGGACGGGAAGGCTCCTCCTCATCCATGGAGCACTGAGCACTTGAAAATTTATTATCATTAAGCATTATCTTGAGGGAAAAAAAGAGACATTTAAGTCAAGAGTGAAGTGTCATTTAAACTAAAAATGATAGCTCAGAATCAAGATAGGCATGGAAAGGAGGCTGGCTTAAATCCTAGCTCGAACCAGCATGCTCGACCTCAGCCTTGCCTTAGCTAAGGCCAAGGTCGAGCCTCATAAAGATCTTGGGAAATTATGTTGGTTAGTCTAATTCAATCATTGGCTTAATTGTACTCATGAAATTTAATTGTTCCATAACCCATTAGAGACATGTCCTAATGTCCCAATTAGTCAATTAACCTAAAATTGTCAATTAACCCTAATTTAGTTCTAAGATGCTTCCTAAAGACGCTCCACATCAAATTCCGAAATTGCATTAATTCTAGGATTTTCTAGGCTATGCCATGCTTGAAATACAATAGAGTCAATTCAAGAATGATTTATTTGAATGTTCTAAACTAGTCATACTTTTAAGAAAATAAGAAAAAGTCCAAATTTTTCTTCAAGATTTCTAGTTGTTCTAACTTCATTACAATTATGCTATAAAGTCATATAATTTTGCATAAAAAAATCTAACAAATTTGGGGTGTCAACTTATTTCTATAAGATTTTGTTGAAATTAAAATCAAGAACATTCAAGAAAAATCAATTACAAAAGATGAAAATACAAGAAAAAACCTAAAGAATTTACTAACCTAACAATTTTCCCAAGAAAGAAGATTACCTAACCATGAAGTGGTAGATTCTTGAAGAAATCCATTGAATCAAAATAAGAAATTGATACAAGAATTGAAGAAATTACATAAATTACTCTCAAAATCGTGAAATTGGGTCTCTCTCTCATAAAAAATGGGTGAAAAACTGCTCTTATATCAAGGTTATACTGTTGCAACGCTCTATTGGGCAGGCACACACATTTTTTTTTTAATCTTTCTGTCAAAATCTGTAGCATTGCAACACTGGTTTGTATATTAGCATTCTGCGTTGACCTTTTAATGACAGACAAACAATGTCAAACAACAGAAATATGATTTTAATGACGCACAAAAGATGTCAGTTAGGAAAAAATATGCAGAACTTCATTTTTTTTCCTTCTTTTCTTCTCTTCCTTTGATCAATTGTTGGTTTTGAATTCATTGGATATATTTTAGGTTCTTTTTTACTCTAATTTAATCCAGTTTTTTTGTAATGACTCTAAAATACTCCGAAGACTATTTTACCTATAAAATTGACATATAAAGCAAATTAATAGCATAAAATTGAGGGATTTATGTACTAAAATATAGTTGTTTTCAAGACCTATCAATGGCCTCGGCTTAGGCAGAGATCGACACTAGAAGAACAACAAATGAAGTGCACCCTAGCCAAGTGAGGAAAAGGAAGACCTTTGTGCAAATCTAAGTTATTCGATAGAGGAACTAGAAGCTACATGATTAGCGTAGATGAGAAAAGCACCACTTGAGAGAGGAAGCTACAGGAAAAATCAACATAGAAAGCAAAATTCCATCTGATAAAATGATTGGAGAAGCAATCATAACTCCTCCCTTAAGGCAGGGAAGAACCAGGAAGCTGATAGAGCCATAATAGATTTA
The DNA here is from genome assembly GCF_027475165.1 of Benincasa hispida. Taxonomy (NCBI): domain Eukaryota; kingdom Viridiplantae; phylum Streptophyta; class Magnoliopsida; order Cucurbitales; family Cucurbitaceae; genus Benincasa; species Benincasa hispida. Next base: position 1,333,099 of record NC_143482.1, on the reverse strand, counting down.
GTCAAATAATATTCCAGGTTTGCTCATGACCCGATGACCACCTCGAGTCAGGAGAGCAATGACCCATTGTCGGGCCTATACATGGGGTGGGCCTAACACAATTTGACACATAACTTCATCATGAGATAGAAATGTGCATTGGGAAATCGTCATGGAGCGATATGAAGATTAAAGGGGAGATTGTACTCCCAAGATAGGTTCTTAAAATTAAAACCAGTGACAAATGGCTTGGAAAACTATGAATCTTAACTTGGGAGTGGGGGCTAATGTTATAGGTAGATTCTGGAATCAAGGGTAAAACGGTAAAAAAAGAGAAAAAGAAGAATGAAACAGTGGGCCCAAAAAAAAAGTGGGCTTGGTTGGCCTCGACCTCAATCGAGGCCGAATCCCTTATGTAAACCCAAAGGCCAAAGACCTAGCATAGCTAGGCCTAAAAGGGATGAAACCCTAGCGCGTCTGGCAAGGATGTTGAGCTGGTCGATCTCGGCCTGAGAGAGACCTACATGTAACCTGCCCAATCAAAAACCCCTAGTTAAATACGGAATATGAGAAAAGTTGAAGCCTATAAATAAGACAAGGAGAGGCAGACATAGATAAGTAAGTTCTAGATTTTGAGTTAGATTAATTAGAACCTTCGACTTTTCTTACTTAGGCATTAGAGTGCACATGGTCAAAACCACATCGTTGTACAGATTTTCTCTATGCTTGTAGAAGAGCTCCCTTCCCCTTAATATAAATTTACCATTGTTGTTATGTGAAGGTTAGGTGAGTTTTTCTTTAGCCAAAATTTGGCATCAACCATAATTTTGCTTTATGAAAACTTTTCTCGAATTAGAGATCAGGTATATATATTTTTTTAAGTGGTAAATTATTTTTGCATTAATTGTAAAACTGAACTAAATTTCTCAAATTTTTTAAAATTAGACCTGTAGTTTTAATTAAGGGAATGTTCTTATCCATTCTACACACCATTTTATTGGCTTGGAGTACAAGCAGTTCAGTTCAGCTCGATTATTATATAATCTTAACATCAATTATTTATCAAAATTAAATATTGACTTATGTGAATATTGAGTCGGCAATATTTTAACAATTATAACATTTGACTATTTTTTTAATGAGTATTTAACTTTCTTTAGATATTATAAGTTTAAATCTCTCACTTAATATAACATATACTGTAATACTTTAAAAAATAATATTGAATTTAATACGCTGCTTAAAAATTAAATTAAAAAATTGCTTATGAATTAATTAGTTTAGTTAAAAAAACCTAAAAATATAAGGACAAATTGTAAAACTCAAGTGTTTGAGAATGTTTTGAAATTGTTAAAATCATTTTGTCAAGTTTAAAATCACTTAAAATTAATTTAATATTTAATTTTGCACTTCTAAATCTAATTTTCATTTCATTAAAATTGGTTTTGGATCCTTACAAACACATTTTTTAATTATTTTAAAAATGGTAAAAGTGATTTTATTTACCATTTTAAAATCATTCCCAAGCATGTCCTTAATGTAGTGTTAGTTGCAACTATACTCTTGAAATTTCGATTGTAAAAATTGATCTTCCAAATTTATATAAATGTTAAAATTTGACCATAAAACTTACAATAATTTAGAAATTGAACCCCAAATGATAAAACTAAAATTGAATACTTAAACTTATATAATTACTATATTTTTCACAATATGTAAGTTTGAGAGTCCAATTTTAATTTTTTTATAAGTTTGAGGACTCAAGTTTTACAATTGAAAGTTTAAGGATATAATTGCAAATACACTCTACTTTGGATATGATTTTTATAATTTGTCAAAAAAAAATAAATAACGAAAATGCTCAAATTTAGGCACAAAATAATGCACATAAAAGAATCTAACTTTTTTCTCCTAAAAAATTAAATCCAATTAATTAAAGCATCAATCTCACTTTGTCAAATAAAAGAGTTGGCACAAATGGTCCTCCGTTGATGAAAAGTTGCTTTCCAGCAATGTATTCCTTCCACCCATTTTGACATGTCATGATATATTAATTTATTTTATAAACTTCATATTATTCTATTATTTCTTAAGAAAATATTATCCTATTATTATGACTATCATTAAACATAATGGAATATAAGAATTAAATGAACATTTTGAAAGTACAAAGATCAAATGAAACGAAAGAAAAACATTTAAAGACCAAAATAGTATACAAGATTTTATTATTTCATGTAATAAAATTTGAAAATTTATAAGTGGTTCTCACACAAATCACAAATATCACACAAGACATCCTAACAAATGAATACATAAGGATTGGTAACCAGTTCGGTGATAAACCACCTACGTCTAGAAGGCACTAGAAGGCAGTGTGTCCAAGATAGTTCACTAATATATAGAAGTCAAGCTTTTATAACGTTGTACTTATTTGTAATTAATGACAATTATAGTGATACACGTAGAACCTAACTTATTTAATCACCTAGATTTTCCCTGGATGTGAGACTCCTTCTCACTCAAACTTAGGCTCCTCTTAAGTATATGAATATCAATAAAGCAATACTTATGTTCCTCTAAGTGTGAGACTCCTCCTCATTTTGAAGGTATCTTTCCTCTTTCTTGTGAACTCTCTTTACATGAGACTTCCTACACAAAATCGACCTTCAAAGTGAGGAGAAGTCTCACACTTAGGGAGTTTCAAATAATATATCACCCCACATTTAAGACAAAGAATCAACATATATTTAAACTTATAAACATTCAAATCCCAAATAATGTTTTATGTACACGCTTCTTTCATACTCTGTAATTCAAACCCTAGGTAAGTCCTTAGTATTAGTAGTTAAATAACTAAAAAATATAGCTCACTCATTGTTTAGCACGCCTCCAATTTTATGATTGATTCCTCTTATTAGCCTCCGCAATTTTCTAATAAAAGAACAAGTCAAGAAATTTCAAATTGTATAAAAATGACTCAAAAATGTCATTAAGAACATAACTTGAATTCAGGGCTCTCAAACCTATTGCATGAAAAATGTCAATCTTCAATGACGGTTTTATGTAATGCAAAGCTTATTGTATAGTTGATTAAAAACATTATTTACCTTTGAAAGGATGATATAATTTGATTTTTATCCCACAATAATTTATTTTTTTTAAACAAAATAGTTTATTATTATTTTCTTTTTAAAAAAAAGAGAACAAAACTTACTTGTTATAAGTTATTATGTTCGAACCATCGCTATCGTATTTTTTTGATAATTTAATCATAAATTATTTTTCTTAAATTTATTATTGGATAAATATTATTTTGCTCCATGTACTTTTAATTAGTCCATATACGTCTAAAATATTCATTTTTATCCCTATACTTTTAATTTTGGTTCATTTTGATATTTTATTTCCAAAATGTTCATTTTGAATCTTATAGTTTCATTCATTTTTATCAACTTTTCAATAGTGACTATTTTGGTCTTTTAAAAAAGAAAGAGAAAAAAACGTCACTCATGTTTGTGCAGTCCACTTAAGTATTCAATCATAAGTTGCCATTGGCAAACTTTATATATATTTAAAATTTCTTTTTCCTTTGTGATTGAAGGAGAAACACGGAGAAGGGTGCAAGTATTATTCAAATAAAAATGAAAATGCCTATCAAGTAAAAATAAAAATAGACATTGTGAAATTTTAAAAATATAGCAACCAAAATAAACTAAGTCTAAAATTACAAATACAAATTAGTATTTAACCCTTTACCAAAATTCATCAACAACTCTATTGAAGCTTCCACAGCCTCAAATGCCTATCAAGTCTAACATCTGCCACCCTGGTTCGTTTTGGTCCATATACTTTGAATTTAATTCGCTTTCCTTAGTTTTAATGTAGTACTTAAATTGTCAAATTTTAATTTTTCTACTCCCAACAAATTTTAAATAGAAGAAAACTTAGATACATTCTAGGCTACACCTGCTTTTCTACAGCTCAGTCAATTGTCCAACCATAATTTACCACGTGCTAAACTCTTTTTCCTTTTTAGAATTTTTTTAACAAAAAATTTATGATGTAATTGGAGTAGGTTGCACGAAGATAGATGCAATTTAAGATGCACGTAAGTACACTTTTTTTTTTATTAAAATTAATTAAATAATAATAATTTTCATATCATAAGACAAAAAAGACACAATGTAGATATGTTTTAAAATTATAAAAAATGCTAAAGTCGACCATAAACTAACTACATGAACTATATTTAAGATTTATTAAAAATACATAATCTAAAATTGGACATTTAAAAGTACAAATGCCAAAATGAAGCGAACTAAAAAATATAGAATCGAAATGGTATTCTAACCTAATGTATATTAAGTTAAAGTGTATTATCTAATATAATATTAAATTTACTTTAACCCATGAGTTAGGACTTGTAATTTAACTTGTTATGAGAGCATCGAATCATTTTCTTTGAATCCTCTATAATATCATTTTCCTCTCCAATTAATATATATAAGGTTAAGTATATTACAATTAGCCTAAATTTTTAGGTTGATTAGTGATGTAGAAGTGAATTAATGTTCAATTTTTTCGAAAATAAAAAATAAAACAGTTACTCAAGTTTATCATTGCCCAATGTTAATATTCCCAAACATTAGGGGCAAAATTAAAGAATTTTAAAGCACAAACAACTAAATTGAAAACAACACTAGGAACTAGATACTAATCCAACAATATAAGGGAGTGAAGATTATTCGAATTCAACAATATTAAAATTGGAGATTCAAGTTTTTTGACTGAGGATATCTATAATGTCTTAATCAATTAAGATATATTTAAGTTGATATATTTAGTCTATATTTTTTAAAAGTTAGTACAATTGTGAAGGATAAAGATATTGAGATTTGACCTCCATACTTTAGAATAGGAATAAATGCTTAACTGTCAAGCTATGCGTATAATTTAGAGATCTTTCTATCGAAATAACAATATATTCCTAATAGGCTTTTCTTGCTTATTAGGGATAAAAAGGGTATCTAGAGAATCTAGAGGCTTTAAAGTTCAAATAATTCGAGGTGGTATGTATAATAAGTCATAATATGGATAAATATTTGAACAAAAAAATTGGTATGTTCTTAGTTGTTATAAACAGTTGTATTGATTTAACTTATTAAAAAACACTCGTGAAGATCAAGACGATGACGTAGATGAAGAAGAAGATGTAGAAGACGAGGACAACAAGGATATTGATGACAAATATGAATTTGGGATAAAAAAAAAATGGTGTGGCAAAGAACCTAGTTCGAAAAATTTAGATTATCAAACAAATGATTAGAGCTTACTATTTGTCTTGTTGTTGATTTAGATTAATTAGCCCTACTTGATGACCGTTTGATTTTTTATTTTTTGGTTTTTGGAAATTATGTCTATAAACACTTGTTCTACCCCTAAATTCTTTTTCTTGTTACAAAAACTCGATTTTTTCTAAAGAAAAAACCAAGTTGTTTTGAAAACTAAGATTTCGTTTGGTAACCATTTAGTTTTTAGTTTTTAGTTTTTGAAACTCACCTATTTCCTTACTATTTCTTACAATGATGTGTATTTTTCTTAGGTATAAGGCAAATTTTTTAAAAATAAAAGTAATAAAATAAAAGCTTGTTTTTTTTAGTTTTCAAACTTTGGTTTGCTTTTTTAAACTATTGGTAAAAAGTAGATAGCAAAGAAATAAACTTTGAGGTGAAAGTAATGTCTATAGACTTAATTTTAAAAAACAAAAAACCAAATGGTTACCAAACATGGCCTAAAAAAGTAGTTTTTTAAAAAACCTATTTTTGTTTTTAAATTTTTCTAGTAAATCAACTATTCTGCTTAAGAAAGATAAAAACAATTGTAAGAAAAAGAAATAGACTTAATTTTCAAAAATTAGAAACCACATGGTTACCCGACGAGACCATAGTATTTTGAAATTAATTAGTCAATTGTCTTATTTTTTTATAATGCTATAAATAGCAACAGTTGTACTAGAAAGATTTTAATACCATTTTGTATATATAGAATTTTTATTATTTTGAGAGTACTATTTATCATTATGGATGGAAAGTTTTGGAAAGTTAATATTGTAACTTTTTTTTAGTTACAACAATTATGGAGATAGGGGATCACAACCTGTATGGAGATAAATCATTCCTATTGTAATTTTGAGTTAATATTGTTAATATTAAGAGTATAATTAATATTATAAATTAATTAAAGTTAATATTATGGCGAGGCTGAATTTGAGTCCTCTTTTCTACCGATGCTTCAAGAATTGGAGCATCTAATTGATGTGGCCCTTCGTTGGGTACGACATGACGAGGATATGAGGCGTTCGACCTGTTAATGGTGTTAGCAGAATCTGTTAATTTTGTTATAGGACTGGTTATTATTTCCATTTAGTTTGTTTTAGATCATATATTATAAATACCCTATAAATCTCTCACATTAATTTTATGAAGACTTGTCGGTGAAAATTCAAGTTTTTAAAGAAAAAAGAAAAAAAACCTTTGGTTGAGAATCCCACCTTACTTATTTTTTAAAGATGAGCCTCCCTCTTATACTCCCATCTTGGGCTATGGGTTTAGGCCCCAAAAGTACTCATATTTTAGAGGGAGTGATGAGACCCACAAATGTGAGTACGGAGGCCTATAAAAGGCGTTGGCCCTTTCATCAGTCTTCACTCTCATTTTCTCTCTTGACGTCTTCAATCTTGAAGGGTGTTTTTTTTCGATCGGGTCCAGTGCAGCTCCAATCGAGACAGTTTTATAGGCTTTATCCTGGGGACGACGTGACACTTCCGTAGAACTGAGCTGCGAAACATCTTAAAGAGAGCTATCCGCGACTCAACCTGTAACAAGTTCTTGTTTTGCAGATTCCGTTTTCTCCTGAAAACTGTCGGTCGTGATTGTTCGCTGCTTGCAAATCTTAACCATCGAAGGGTAGCAGGTTCCAATAATTTTAAGATGTTTCATCTGTCGATTTTGTCATGGTCCTTTCAAATCAGAAGGATATTATAACCTCTGACCTCAACTGTCTGTTCTAGTTCGAAGGAGAAAACTTTAAACGGTGTCCAATCCTGAAGGGTGTCATTTTCCGGTCGGGTCTAGTGTAGCTCCAATCGAGACAGTTTTGTAAATTATAGGCTTTATCTTGGGGATGACATGACACTTCTGTAGAACTGATTGCATACTTGGGCAGAGCTGCGAAACGTTATAAAGAGAGCAAGATCCACGACTTAACCTGTAATAAGTTCCTATTTTGCAGGTTTTGTTTTCTCCCGACGACTACCATTCGTGACTGTTCGTTGCTCGCAAATCTTGATCGTCGAAGGGTAGCGGGTTCCAACAATTTTAAGATATTTCATATGTCGATTCTGTCATGGACCTTTCAAATCAGAACGATATTATAATCTCCGACCTCAACTGTCTGTTCTGGTTCGAAAGAGCAAAATTTAAACGATGTCCAATCTTGAAGGGTGTCGTTTTTCGGTCGGGTCTAGTACAACTCCAATTGAGATAGTTTTGTAAATTATAGGCTTCGTCTTGGGGATGACATGGCACATCTTTTAAATTGCTTGCATACTTGGGCAGAGCTACGAAACGTCTTAAAGAGAACGAGATCCGCGACTCAACCTGTAATAAGTTCTTGTTTTGCAGGTTCATTTTCTCCTCACGACTATCATTCGTGACTGTTCACTGCTCGCAAATCTTGAGTGTCGAAGGGTAGTGGGTTTCAACAATTTTAAGATGTTTCATTTGTCAATTCTGTCATGGCCCTTTCAAATCAGAACGATATTATAACATTCAACCTCAACAGTCTATTTTGGTTCGAATGAGCAAACTTTAAATGCTGGAAGCAGAAGTTGTTGTTTTTCCTTGCAGTATAAAAGGTTGCCGACATTTGTACCATGGAGAATCCAACCATCTCGAAAGAAGATTCGATTGAACAACAAATAAAAAAAGTTGTTGATTGGAAAGAAAAATATTTTTCATGTAAAAATTTCATAGTAAATGGTTTGACTGATGATTTGTATGATTACTATAGTACAATGAAGATGACAAAGGAAATTTGGGATGCACTGCAAAAGAAGTACGATACCGAGGAGGCCAGTCGAAAAAGTATACCGGTAGCCATTAAACCTAGACATAAATAAAATGAAATCTTCAATTTATATATCGTGTTCTTTGAATGTTTTGCATGCTAGACTGTGTTAATAAGAAATTAATTAGTAACATGACTAGGCTGGAAACGATACCTAAATTATCCATGATATTTGATAAATGCGAGTATTATAGTCAAGCTAAAATAATTAAGACTCCGCATAAATCTGTACTTAGGGAATCTAAGCCTCTATATTTAATTCATTTTGACTAATGTGAATTTGATGGCATCTTAACTAGGAACAATAAAAGATATTTTATTACTTTTATTGATGATTGCTTTGATTTTACTATTGTATCTTTGCTGGAAAAAATAGTGATGTGTTTGATGCTTTCAAATTGTTTGTAACTGAAGAAGAAAATCGCTTTAACAGAAAGGTTAAAGAACTTCGTAGTGATAGGGGAACTAAGTACGACTCAGATAGCTTTAATGAGTTCTTTAACTCAATGGAATAATACACGAAAAGCTACACAAGATGGAATTCACTCCTTCCCTTGTGAAAGCTATCTCAGTCGTGAAAGCTATCTGAGTCGTACTCTTATAACCTGAATCCTGAGCCTATAAGAGCGGTCCTTTGATTTGTATAGGTGAGAGTGGCCAGATCACCGACTCAACAAGCCTACCATTTTGGAGATTCGTCTGATTGGGGAGTTGGGAACACAGCTACACAAGATGGAATTCACTCCTTCCCCGAAGCAGAGGTGAGTAGATAAATTACTTCCTTAAGGGTTGATTCTGAGTCTTGAACAATGCGGCGTCACACCTTCTCTTGACCCGAGAGGGGTTTAGTCATAGTAAAACTATGATCTATTATTCATTAGAGGGATCAGTGGTTCTTACGGAGTTAGATATAACTATAGGGGAAAAACGGCAATTTGGTCAAACTGTACTTACAAGCAATTTGTAAAATGTTATCGTACTATTGATTGGTTATATTCAATAGACACAAAAATATATCTATAGCACGAAGAGTGCAGTTATCGGTCTTTAGTGGACGATAGTTAACGAAAGGTGAATAATGTAATTAAAGAGTTTAATTAATTATTCATGTACCGTTAGAGCTTTAAGCTACAGGTCCATAAGGTCCCCTTGGTAGCTCAATAGGATTTAGTTGAGAATTAGTTTATGGATTAATTTGAATTGTTCAAATTAATAGAGCGATTTAATTATATATGATATAATTAAATTGTTTCAATTATATATGATATAATTGTCATAATGTATTTGATATTGAAGGAACTCTTATTCAAGAGTACCTACGAGCGGAAGCGGATCTTTCCAATTCATTGTGACAGAATTTCCACATATACATTCAAACATACTAATATGCATTCATAATGCTAAATTACTGGCATGCTCAAAGGAACAATAAATAAGAGATCGAGAGATCATACCAGTTGAAGACTTATTCTTCCCAGCAAATCTCGCTTTCGCTAAAATGGTAACCTAACATTCAACAAATCCTAATCGTCTTCCTCGAATAGTTTCCACATGAACAGAAGGAAACGGGGACGACATCACCACTCAGAGCCCTCAGTATTCTCGAAGTGAGAATCCAAAGGGTGGACTTTGTTCGGATTTGGTAGAGGGAAGGAGGAAGGGAGATCGTATACAACGATCAAGCAAGTGTGAGAAAGTCTCATCTATCATATAGACAAAATGCTTGATCATTTAGGTGAAGTATACGATTGTATAGGAAAAGGTAAGCGATCGTCTAAATGATCGTTTAGTAAATATTGAGCGCTAAATGATTGCTTAGGAAAAAGTAAACAATCACTTAGTAAATAGCATGCACAGGTGTAAGCGTTAAGCGATCGCTGAACACTATCGTATAGGTAAGCGATCGTTCAGCACTATCATATAGCCACTGATTGTACTAAGCGATGACACACTTCAATACTATGTCCACGCATCCAATGCATAACACACCATGAGCTATTTAAGCGTCTCAAAGCGATTCTTCAACTTACTGATCCGTTATGAAAATAGAAGAGATGCCAATCTATTATCCCTTAACCGTCCAATTAATAGACAATGAATATAATCACATTATATTCATAACCTATGGATTAATATCATATATTAATCATAGTATTTTTCCTCCACTAGATATAAATCATATTTATATCCAATTTTCTCCAAATTAATGTATCTCATGCATAAAAATAATTATATCATATATAATTAACTAATTCAATTATATCATATATAATTGAACTCCCTCTTGTCAATTTGAACATTTAAAACTGACCCAAAAACTGATTCTCAACTTGTATCCAAGCTACCAAGGGGACCTTATGGACATATGGCTCGAAGTTCCAATGGTACGTGAATAACTGATTAAACTCTTTAACCACAATATCCATCATCCGTTAACTGCCATGCATTCCACTGAAGTCCGACAGTTGAACTCTTTTTACCATAGATATATTTCTATGTCCATTGGATATAACCAATCCTCAGTACAATGACCCTTCATAGATGCTCGTAAGTACAGCTGACCAATTTACCATTTTGCCCCTGTAGTTACATCTTACTCCTTAAGTACTATTGATCCCTCTAATGAACAATACAACATAGTCCTACTATATATGAACACTTCTCGGGCCATGAAAAGGTGTGTGGCGCCACATCGTACAAGCCCTAGGATCAGCCATTAAGAGAGCAATCTATTTACTTACCCCTGCTTCGAGGAAGGAGTGAATTTCATCTTGTGAAGCTGAGTTCCCAGATCCTAAATCAGACGAATCTCCAAAATGGTAGGTTTGAGTCAACGCTCTGGCCACTCGCACCCATGCAAATCAAAGGACCGCCATCAATGGCAGGATTTCCCAACTCACTCAGGATTAAGGTCATGTTACCTATGGTCATCCTAGTGAAGTGAAGTCTCTGTCATGAATGGAGTTATATGACGAGATGTTAACACTTCGAGGTCAAGTCTTATACAAATACTTTATATAGGACGCCCCCACTCGCATGTCCCCTAGATGAATGATCATGATTAAACCATTTGTGACAAGTCACAACACTTGTAACTATTCCACAAGGCGGACCGCGTTCGTAGTATTATCAGGATAAGGTTTCTCTTCTATATCCATATACTACAGACCATTTTGGTTGTCACTTAAGACATGATCCACTTGTATGTCACTACATACATGCTTAAGTTACATTAACACAACTAGGGATATTAAGTTTATTGGTTTGTAGTAAAATATAAACATCTAAATGTACAAAGTCAAGAAGTGAAGTAAATATCATATATATTATACATCACAAGCATTCGTACAAAATTGTTTACAAATTACAGGACACGAGACTTTAGGACACAAACCCCAACAGATACATTATAATTTAATGAGAGGAAATAAATATTTGAATGAGATTCAAATATATTTTCTATGAATGTGATTCATAATTGTTAAATTTAATATAAATATGATTTATATTAAATACCATATAATAAAAAAAAGAAACTATAGTTTATATTGTATGTGATACAATATTAAACTATAGATTATATATTATATTTGATATAACATATATTTAATATAAATATAATATGATAAGTTAGTTATTATATTTATTTATATTATACTATTATTATTTAAATAATATGGAAGGGGGAGTTACAACTCCCTTCCCCATCTTTTCTCTCCACCCATTTTAGTGAGGTGGTTATGTTTTTTATGGCAAGGAGAATAAAAGAAAAATAGTTTTTCTCTTCTTCTCAGCAAATGTTGTTAGTATTGAACGATTGAGAATTGTTAACAGAAGTGTTCTGTGACTTTTGAGTTCTTGTGTGATACTTCTCAATCCTCTTCCTCCACCTAAACTTTCCCTTTAAACCAAAATAGTCAGAACCTGCCACTCCTGGGTTCTCATCCTGAGAATACCAAGGTTTCTATTGTGGTAGTGTCCAGGTTTTTGGTTCGAGTTTAATCTTGAAGGTCTTCAAGTTGTTCGTGAATATTCGAGGGAGATTCGCGAAGAAAGGTTCTTCAAAGGTGAGATTTCTTGAAACCCATTTTCGTTTAAAAGCACTTTGTAATTTAATTGTAAATGCATATCTATTTGTATGTTTATTATAAACTTTGTATTCGATAATTAATGAAATTTGGTCGATCCGTTTCCGCTCAAAGTTCTCCTTATATGAGTTCCTTCAACTTTCCTAAAATGAACAAAAAAGCCAAAAGGAAAAATAGAATTTAACTGAGCTAGTAGTTGCTATTTCATTAAGTTCAGGAGTCGCATCTTATTGGCAAGATGGAATTATCCTTACCGTGTATTATGTCCTAAATAGAATACCAAAATCTAAAACCAAAACTTCACCTTAAGAAGTCCTTAAGAATAAGAAAAAGAATAAGAAACCAAACTTGTCATACTTTAGAACTTGGGGATGTCTAGCCTTTATAAGAATTCTAGACCTAGAAGAAAGTTTGCTATTAGAACCTATAAGTGTGTCTTTGTAGGTTATGCCACAAATAGTAAAGCCTATAGGTTCTATGACCTAGTAAACCAAGTGATCATTGTGTCAAATGATCTTGACTTCTTTGAGGATATATTTTCCTTTAAATCGAGAAATAGCGGGGGCTCAGGATCCAGTAGTCCAACCCTAATTAGAAATCCTATTTCTATAGAGGAAGCCAACCCAAAACCTAGAAGAAGCAAAAGAACTAGAACTGTCAAGGATTTTAGGGATGACTTCTAGATCTATAATGTAGAAGAAGATCTTAAAGACCTAAAAGCTGCCTTGACCTCTGTAGATGTCAACTTATGGCAAGCAACTATAAATGATGAGATGGACTCTCTTGAGTCAAATAAGACTTGACACTTTGTAGACTTACCCCCAGGTTATAAGGCAATAGGGTGAAAATGGATCCTAAGGAAGAAGCTTAGACTTGATGGAATAATTGATAAATTTAAAGCCAGATTAGTGGCAAAAGGCTTTAGACAAAGAGAAAACATATACTTCTTTGACACCTTCTCCTCTGTCACTAGAATTACCTCAATCCATGTTTTGTTTTCTCTCACTGCCCTTTATAACCTCATAGTACATCATATGGATGTAAATACCGCTTTCCTAAACGGTGAACTTGAAGAAGAGATTTACATGGAACAACCTGAGGGTTTTATAGTCCATGATCAAGAAAATAAGGTTTGTAAACTAGATAAATCTCTATATGGCTTGAAACAAGCTCCTAAGTAATGACATGGAAAGTTTGATAACATAATCTTCCCTAAAGATTTCAAGGTTAATAAAAGTGACAAATGCATCTACTATAAGTTTGGAAATAATCTTTGCACTATTCCGTGTCTGTATGTAGATAATTTGTTAATCTTTGGATCGAACTTGCACGTCATAAATGATGTGAAATCTACATTGAGTGCAAACTTCAACATGAAAAACTTAAAAGAAGTGAATGTAATCTTAGGCGTAAAAGTGACTAGGTTTGAAAAGGGAATTTTCTTTGGATCAATCTTACTATATAGAAAAGATTCTAAAAAAATATAATTACTTTGAATGTAAACCAACATGTACTCCTTATGACCCTAGTGTTAAGTTGTTCAAGAATATTGGTGATAGTGTTAATCAATCTGAGTATGTGAACATCATAGGCAGTCTTAGATACATTGCTGATTGCACTAGGCCTAAGATAGCATATCTTGTAGGACTACTTTGTAATTTTACAAGCAGACCTAGTATAGAGCATTGGAATACTATAGAAAGGGTTATGAGGTAGTTGAAGAAAACCATAAACCTAGGATTACATTATCAGAAGTTTCCCGTTGTCCTGGAAGGATTCAACGATGCTGACTGGAACTCCCTCTTAGATAATTCAAATGCTACAAGTGGTTATATCTTTAATATAACAGGTGAAGCTGTCTCTTGAAAGTCTAAGAAACAAATTATTTTAGCCCAATCTACAATAGAATAAAAAATGCTAGCACTAGCAACAACTAATAAAGAAACAGGTTGACTTAGAAGCCTGCTATCAGATATTCCCCTATGGAAAAAGCTGGTACTAGCCATATTGATCCATTACCATAGTACTGCAAAAATTGCAAAAGCTTAGAATCGTAACTACAATAGAAAGAGACGACAAATATGTCGTAAGCACGGTACCATTAGAAAGTTCCTCACTACTGGTGCAGTTAGAGTGGATCATATACGAATTGATGAAAACTTGGTAGATCCTTTGACAAAGGACTAGCTAGAGAGAAGGCTTTCAAAACCTCAGAAAGGATAAGACTCATGCCTATAGAGAGATGAATCACCGTGAAGAAAACCCAACCTGTAGACTGAAGATCCCAACAAAAAGGTTCATCGGGTAATAACTGATCATTAGTGATAAAGTGAATCATGCTAAAATGAATATATTGTTCCTTTCCTATGACCTAGATTCTGAGCATGATATCTTGAAGCGTAAGAAAGGTTGAACTTAGTAGGTTGAACTTAGTTCTGAATGAGATCTATACTTGTTGTCAAGTGGGATACCTAGCTATAGAAGTGTTGAGGTTGATGCCCTAAATCTCGTGGGTTCTGTAGTTTGTAATTGTAAAGTATAAATAATTTTATTTATTTAATAAAATATGAGATATTTTATTTGATATTTAGTAGCATTAACCTACAAACCAATAAACTAACATCCAAGGTTATCTTCTATAGCTTAAACGTGTATGTAGAAGCATACAGGTGGATCATGTTTGAGTGATAACCTAAATGGTTTGTATTAGATGGATACGACTGGTACCTTATCTTGGTGACACTATGAATATGACCTGCTTTGAAGATATTACAATTGTTGTAAAGTGCTAAAAATGATATGGTTATGATCATTCATGTAGAGACATGTGAGTGAGGGTATTCTATACAAAGAAGTTTGTATAAGACCGAACCACAAAATGAATAGTCTCATTATATCACACCGTTAATAATAGAGACTTACATTTCACCAAGATGACCATAGGTGACATGACCTGAATCCTGAATGAATTGTGAACTCCTGTTTATGAAGGCGATCCTTTGATTTTTATGGATGAGAGCGGTCAGATCGTCGACTCAATAAGCCTACCATTTTAGGAATTCGTCTGATTGGAGAGCTGGGAACATAGCTACATAAGACGTAATTCACTAATTCCCTAATGTCGGGGTAAGAAGATAAATTGCTCCCTTAAGGACTGATTCTGGGACTTGAACACTGTGGCGCCACACCCTCTCTTGGCCCGAGAAGGGTTTGGTCATAGTTGGACTATGATTTATTGTTCATTAAAGAGATTAGTGATACTTATGAAGTTAGATGTAACTACGGGGGCAAAATGGTAATCGCTCAACTGTACTTATGAGCAATTTGTGAATGGTTATTGCACTTTTGACTGGTTATATTCAATGGATATAGAAATTTATCTGTAGTGCGAAGAGTGCAGCTATCGGTCTTCGTGGAGTTACCGACAATTAATAGATATTGAATAATTTAATTAGAGGAGTTTAATTAATTATTCAAGTGTCATTGGAGCTTCAATCTACAACTCCATAAGTCTCCTCTGTAGCTTAACTGAGATTATTGAGAATTAATTTTGGATTAATTTAAATTGTTCAAATTAATGGAGATAATTAATTATATATGATACAATTAATTTAAATTAATTATATGTGATATAATCAATATAATGTATTTGATACATGATAAAATAAAGTTTATTAAGAGAGGAATTAAATACTTGAGTATGATTCGAATATTAATTATATGGATGGGAATCATATAATTATGTTTAGTATAAATGTGATTTATATTAAATACCACAAATGATCGAGAGAATTAAAAACTATAAGTTATATTGTATTTGATACAATATAAAAATTATAGGTTATGTGTTATATTTGATATAATATATAGTTATATATACCTATAATAAGTTTTTTTTATAGTAACGTAACATTCATCTTCTTCCCCCATTCACCGAAGAAATATAGAAAAAGTTCTCTTTGTGTTATTTTGAAATAGAACACAGAAGAAAAATTCTTCTCTAAAAAAACTCTCTCCCTCTTCCCAAAAGAACACAAAGTTCACACCTTCTATGAATCTCATCCCTTATAGAGAATACATAGGGAATTCTTGTGGTGGTCCTTGTTATTGGTTCTTGGTTTGTATTCGATCGTGGCCGATTTAGAAAGGAGAATTTCGTGAAGAGGTTTTGGTTCTTCGAGGGTATGAATTTCTAACTCTATTTCCTTCTTCTTAACATTCTGGAATTTTTATATTTTGCATAATTTTTTGTACTCTAATTTTATTATATGAAAATTGAGAACTGGGAACGATCCCCGCTTCCGCTGTGGACCTTCGGGTTCCTTCAAGGAGTACTCATGATGACTCACCTATGTGAATGTGGAAGTGGGGGCCGCTTCCTATGGAGTTCTTGGCATATTCTCTAGAGCGTTCACCAAATCGGGATACAAGTGCTAGGCCTTAAAGCGTGGGCTTTCGAACTATACCCTAATGATACTGTGTGTGAGATATTGTTAGAGATAAAGTTCAAAACCAAGAGTTACTCTACTATATTATGAATCATTTATAGTAAGTAAAAGTTCAAGTCGTAAGGCACCTTTGCTTATGCACAATGTTATATAGACCGATATTGGTTGATGCAAAATGCTTTTCTTATGTTTTTAAATTTTCAAGTAGGGGATTATTGGTGAAAATTCACGTTTTTAAAGAAAAAGAAAAAAAAAAAATCTTTAGTTGAGAATCCTACATTACTTATTTTTTAAAGAAGTCTCCATATACTCTCTCACCTTGGGCTATGGGCTTGGGTCCTTTAAGGGATACCCATATTTTAGAGGGAGTGAGGAGACCCACAAATGTGGGTACAGGAGACATTCCACACATGCGCCTGCCGTCTCCGTTCCTTGTTATTGGTTCTTGGTTTGTATTCCATCTTCTGTTTTGTAAATTCTAGATTATTTTCTGTAGAACTACTTGTACACTTGGGCAGAGCGGCGAAAGCGAGATCCGTGAGTCAGCTTTAATAAGTTTTTTTCCTTTTTTCTGACAACTACTGTTTGTGACTGTTCGGTGCTCACGAATCTTGACCATCGGCTGGTAGCCAGTTCCAACAAGAATACATTCTCTCTTTGAGTTTAACATTGAAAGAAATAATTAATTTCTTGTTCTGTCTCATGGTATCATATTTTTGGTGACTCACGTCTCGATCTCGTTGCTTGCCATTCTTGCTAATTCTTCATCTTCCATTTCCCCATGACTGATTCGACTAAATATATGAGTTCTCCAATCTTTCTTCTCTTCAACATCTGTAATTTGATTTCAATTCGTCTTTATTCGACGAATTATGTACTATGGAAATTTCAACTCCAGTCGATTCTGATCGTGCACGAACTTTTTGGATTCGTTGATGGATCCAATCCACAATTAGCGAAGTTTCATGATGCTGCTTCTTCGTCATCCTCCTCCTCAGACGCTGCTGATTCATCTACACAAACTCATATTCAACCAAATCCTCTTTATGATGAGTGGATTGCTAAAGACCATGCCCTAATTTCTCTCATATATGCGAACCTTTCACCGATTGCTCTTGCTTATATTCTTGGCTGTAAAACCTCTAATAGATTTAGGATACTCTGAAGAATCATTATCTTTCTAGTTCACGTGTGAATGTATTGAATCTCAACTGAATTACAATCGATTACTTAGCGATCTGGCGAAACGATTGACCAATCTTATTCAGCCCTGTTGGTAATGCTTTTTCATCTCCTAAAGCACCTTCAGATCAATCTTATTCTAAAATTCAATGTCAAAACTGTACACGATTTGGTCATGGTGCACTTGACTGCTACAATCGAATGAACTATAGTTTTCAAGGCCACCATCCTCTTACGCAACCTGCTGCTATGGTAGCAACTCAGAACTACAATGGCTTGCTGATTTCGACTGTAACTCTCACATTACTTCTGATTTGTCTCATTTAACTAATGCTGCTGATTTTGTTAATCATGAACAGATTGTTGTAGGCAGTGGGTAGGCTTTTCAGAATCAAACAGAAGTTCACACATTCTTCCTACTCCCTCTTCTTCATTAAAACTTCGTGAACTTCTTTGTGTTCCCTACACATCCTGTAATCTACTTTCAGTTCATCGTCTTTGTGTTAACAATAATTGTGTTTTTCTGTTTGATTCTGATTTTTTCCTCATTCAGGACAAATCTTCGAGCAAGATCCTTTTTCAAGGACCTAGTATAAATGGCCTATATCCAATTCAACCTACTGCCTCTTCCTCTTTGTCACCTTCGATTGTTGCTCATGTTGGAACAAGAATGTCTACTTTAGTCTGGTATGAATGGTTAGGTCACCCTAGTGATTTTGTTCTTTCAACTATTTTGAAAAGTATGAATCTGTCTTCTCATTCTATTCCCAAATGTATCTACTATCCTTGTTTACAATGCAAATTACATAAACTTCCCTTCTCTCGTTCTACCTCTTTATACCCTTTGGATTTAATACACATCGATGTATGGGGACCTTCCCCTGAAACTTCTATTAATGGTTTGTCTTTTGTTGATGATATGTCTAAATACAATTGGCTCTATTCTAGTGCTCGTAAATCTGATGTTTGCTCTGTTTTTCAAATCTTTAAGCCTCCTGTTGAAAACCAACTGTCTACTACTATAAAAATACTAAGAAGCGATGGGGGTGGAGAATTTGTTAATCATTCCCTTGATTCCTTTCTTAAAAAACACGGAACTATTCATCAGAATCGTGTCCATATACTCCAGAACAAAACGGTGTTGCCGAGAGAAAACAAAGACATGTTGTTGAACTAGCTCTTACCTTAATGACCAAAGCTTCTGCTCCTATAAAATTTTTGCCTTTATTTTTTCCAATGCAGCTTATCTTATCAATCAACTTCCATCTCTTAATTTTGGTCACAGATCCCCCTTTGAACTTCTGTTTCATTGGTTGTTCTTGCTACCCTTTATTTAGACCTCACTTGTCCCATAAACTTCAGCCTAAATCTACTAGGTTTGTCTTTCTTGGTTATGCTAATGACTCGAAAGGCTATCTATTTTACAACATGAGCAACCATAGTCTTTACACATCTAGACATTTTTTTTTATGAATCAACTTTTCTCTTTACTGAAAATATCTCCACATCTTCTAATCCTCCAACTTCAAACCCACAAAATTTTGCTTCTTCTGATCATCTTCCTTATACTCTTTTTTTGAAATCTTTAAATCCACGAATGCCACAATCAGGTGTTACTACTTCAAATCTATCTATTAGTCTAACTTCACCTGTTCATCACATTGAAGCTAGTGGTGATGACAATAATAATAATGTGATGGTCACCAATAGTGATACTAATACTAGTCCCATAGTTGATACTAATTTTCTTGCACCAGCTATATCTACAGAGAACACTAACAATGATGCTCCAAATATTGTCGGTAATGTGACTAATGATGCTCATACTGATGTTGTTCCTTTGGTACAAAATATTCATACTATGCAAACTTGTGGCAAGCCTGGTATTTCTAAGAAGATATTTGTTGCTCAAGTTACACCTACTACAGTTCTAAATGTGAGCCAACTTCCTTTACTGAGGCCCATACCATCCCAGTTTGGCAAACTGCAATGTCTAAGGAGTACAACCTTAGCTCACCAAGATACTTGGGTTCTTACACCTCTACCTCCTGGAAAAAGTGCAATAGGCTGTAAGTAGGTGTACAAAATGAAGTGTAATCTTCATGGCACTATTGCTAGGCACAAATCTAGGCTTATAGCTAAAGGATATCATCAGGAGGAAGGAGTTGATTATGAAGAAAATTTTAGCCCTGTGGTTAAAAAGCCAACTGTACGCATCATCTTGTCATCGGCAGCTCAATTTGGATGGGAACTTAGACAATTGGATGTTAACCATGCATTTTTATATGGAGAACTTCAAGAAGAGGTGTATATGCAGTAACTTTAAGGTTTTGTTAAACCCTCATCTTCATTATGTATGCAAGTTACTTAAGTCTTTATATAGACTTGGTTTCCAGGGCGTGGTTCAGATGCTTTACTTCCCATCTAATCACTCTTGGTTTTGTTGCATCACAGGTTGATTCTTCACTATTTGTCTGGATTTCTGATGGAACTGTTACTTATCTATTATTATATGTTGATGATATAATAATAACAGGAAATCATTCAAAATATATTATTGAACTAATACGTCAGCTTCGCAATCGGTTTGATATGAGGGACCTTGGAAATTACGATTCTTCCTTGGATTGGAGATTCAACATACTTCAAAGGGTATTCATGTTACTCAATAGAAGTATATTCGAGTTTGTTGTCCAAATATGGCATGTCAAATGTCAAACCTTGTACAACTCCAATTGCTTTACATTCTCCTAATGATATTGGTGATTCTTGTTCCTTAGAGGATGCCCAGTCATACAGAGCAATTATTAGTGTGTTACATTATCTCACATTCAACATAACAGATATTGACTTTTCCGTGGGAAGATTACCTCAACATATGCATTCTCCTTATACATCTCATTTAGTAACTGTTGAACGAATGCTTTATTACCTTTGTGGTACTTTTACTTCTAGTCTTCTATTTTGAAAAACATTGGCTAATCCCTTTCAGTTGACTACCTTTTTAGACTCGGATGAGGCCGATGACCGTGATGATTGACGTTCAACAACTGTGTTTTGTTGTATTTTTGGGGTCTAATCCAATTTTGTGGGCAGATAAGAAACAATTCACTATGTCTTGAACTTCCACTAAAGGTGAATATAAAGCTGTAGCTATTACCTTTACTGAAGTCTTTTGACTTAAACCAATTGGAAAGATCGGATCCAACAGCGGAAGTGATTTATCACTTTTATTTTGAAATTGGGAAGATAAAGATACAAAATTATAATACAAAATAGTTAGGTTAAGTATAAAATCAAGAATAAAAAAAATTACCTCTAAAGACCTTCAAAATCTTTTCCATGTCTTCTTTGATTTCAGGTCTAGTAAATTAAAAACTTTTTCTCTGAAATTGGACACTTCCAATGGACATTTCCTACTATATCTCTTGGCAAAGAACTAGCTTGTGAGAGAGAAAAAAATTTATGTAAAGGGATTTTCTTCTCTCTAAAATTTTGAGAGGGAGAGTGAAGTTAGGATTCCAAAAAAAAAAAAAAAAAAATCCTCACACAGAACACCTTCTGTGTCTTTAACGAGGGGAAGGAAATTTCGCACGGTCTTACTTTTTGTGAAAAGTTAGAGAGATGTGTGATTAATTAATATAGTTTAATTTATATAATTAAATTGTTGGGTTTTATGTCCTAAAACTCGTAGTTTGTAAATTAATAAACATATTCTATTTTTTTTTGATAAATTTGTTATTGAAATTGTAATCTTGAATCCAATAAACTAAGGTCCTGAGGCTATTTAATGTAATTTGAACTTTATGTAGTAACATGAATGTGGATCAAGTTCAAATATATAGCCAAAATGATCTATAGTATATGAATAAGGTTGAGCGCCTTATTCTGGGGACACTATGGATGCGGCCCACTTTGTAGTTAGTACAAACGATATATAGAGATATGTGAGTGGAGGCATCTTATGCAATGAGTTTGCATAAGACTGAATCATGAAATGGTCACTTTTTACGTTCTAAATGTCGTTTTATGTATAAAACTGACTATTTCGTTAATTGATGACCTAGGTAACTTAATCTTAATCCTGAGCTAATTATGAACTCCTGTTCACTCGAAATTATCCTTAGATCGTGAGGGCAGCTCATTATCGTTGGCCCAATAAGCCTCCCATTTCAGGGGTAAGATCAAGATAATTGGGAACATATAGTGCAAGATGGAATTCATTCCTATTATAGGGATAGTAGATAGGTTGTTCCCTTTATACTGAATCCAGATCTTGAACAAGGGGCCCCACCCTCTCCTTGGCCCGAGAGGGATTCAGTTTATAGGTTATACCTTAAACGAATTGTTCATTAGAGGATCAGTGGGGAACTTAAGGAATAAGATGTAGTCTCAGGGGTAAAATAGTTTTTATGACCTAGCCGAGATTACGAACAACCGGTGAAGGATTAGCTTACTAATCATGGTTATATCAAATGGACACAAATATATCGATAGTGAGGGGAGTGCAACTACGGGACTATAGTGGAATGACCCGTTAGTTAACGAATGTTGATTAGCTCCGTCTAAAGAGTTTAGCCAACTAATTTGGGATCGTTGGAGCCCATGATCTATAGGTCCATTAGGTTCCCCTACTAGCTTATATGGAATAAACTTAGAATAGTATGATAGAATAATTCGAATTGTTCGAATTAGGTGAAGAGAGAGAAACCGACAAGTATATGTGATATAGTGGTCGGGTTTTTCAGTTTAGAGATACAACTTTAATATTTGAATATCAAGAATATGAATACGTTCATGTTCAGAAGCTCGAAAATATGGAAATGGCCAAAGATGTAAAAAGTCAAAGAGTTGACTTTTGACTTTGAAAAGTCAAACTTTGGCCGACCTTATATTCAAATGTGATTTGAATTTCGAGAAAATGAATGCAGATTCATGCTCGGGAGGTCAAAATTAGTCAACACGGGAAAAATCATAAAAAATCAAAATGTTGACTTTTTGGTCAAAGTTTGACTCTAACAAAATGACTATTTTGCCCTTTGACTAAAGTTAGGGGAAATATCTATAATTTCACTAACAAAATAGTGGGGTAAGTGTTGGCTTATAGTGGAGACATTAAGGCCATCTAGTGGATTCTAGGTGTTGGGTTTTTATGGATTTGTTTCATGCGGCTTTTTTTTATAAATTGGGCTTTTAATTATGGATTAAAAACTTTTGGCCATTTTTCCAAAATTGTTTTCCTAAATTGGGCTGTGAAAAAAAAAAAAAAAAACTCAAACGAAAAGAAATTCCATTTCTTTTCCATCTCTTTTTCTCTTGGTTTTCTTCATCCATCGGGTCCCACAACCTGATTTTGAGTCCAGAGGATAGTAGGTCAACTCTAGTGGTGGTCCGGAAGAGTTCGGATCGAGATTCAGCGAGAAAAAGCGGTTTTAGGGAGCTTCAAAGGTAAGTTAATTTACTGTATTTTTCTTCATTTTGCATGCTAATTTCCTTTTGATTAAAAGCAATTATAGTGTAATTAGATCCTTATTCCGTTGCATATGTCTTGTGTTCCATCATAAATATAGTAGTATTTAGGAAAATTATTTCAAATGGTAAAATTGTTGAAAATATTTACAAGATATAGCAAAATTTTAGAACTATTAATAGTCATGATAGCATCTATCATTAATAGTTATAAAATTTTACTAAATTTTATAAATATTTTTGATTTATTTTTTTATATTTAAAAACAGCCCTAGTATTGAATTAAATATTGAAGGGATTGAATCCCAATTGCTCTTAATTTTAATTGGAAAATTCAAAACCATAGAAAAAATATATATAAACTTAAGCATGCATTTTTTTCTATAATACAGAGGAAAAAAAATTTACCTTTGAAGACGTTCTTCAAATTCCTTTCTTCTCCAATTCTTCTTGACAAATAGTAACTCCAATCAACAAGTTGCACACCATCAAATGGTCTTTCTCGCTATTCTCTTCAAGGATATTGATTGTGTGGGAACCTCTTTTGGAAAGGAAATGGTTTTTTTTAGAAGAAAGTTGAAGTTCTCTGTAAAACATTTTTTTTTTTTTACGAGAATTCCCTTTTTTCTTCTTTGTGAGAGAAAGTGAGTGCAGAGAGAGAAATCAAACACAGTTTGTTCTTTTCCTTTTCTCAAACTTGGATACTGTAACTTCCCACTCCCATCACTCCCCTACGTTTCAAGGGTGTTTTTTTTCCCCTTGAAAATAATTAATAATAATTATATACTTGAATAATATATATATAATTATATTAATTAATCTATTTTAATTAAATATCTCATATTTATTTATATCACATTTGAATCATATTCGAATCTACTTCTCTCTTATAACCTATATTTTTAATACGAAACTTATTTATATTAATTTATTATTTGAATCTTATCCAAATAAATTAAACTCTCAATATTATTATAGTTTAATTTTAAATCTCATTCAAAGTTGACTTTATATTATAATGTATCTATATATATTATATTGATTGTATCTTATATAATTCATGCACATTCCTTTATTTAATTTGAATGATTCAAATTCTTCCAAAACAATTTGATCCTTGTCTTACTCTTAGCTAGTGAGCTAGCAGGAGACCCAATGGACAAACATATTAGAAGTTTTAATGATCCGAGATTAATTAACTAAACTCTTTAATTACATTAATCAACATTCATTAACTATAGGTCATTCCACTAAAGACCCAAGACCCATAACTGCATGCTTCACATTGTAAAATATTTATTCGAGGTTATGCATGCATGTAGTATTGTCTAGTAGGTAAATGTAGAAAAGTCGGGTTGTTACACAATAGTGGGAGAATTTTTTTTTTCTTTTTTCCCTTTCAATTTATTACAATCAAAAAAAAAATTTGACGAAGAGACTCCACTTAACAACCTAAAACATGTGGCAAAAAAGCGTGGGCACAAGTTCGTTGGCAGAGTTTTTGCCAACGCTTTTTGTTGTGCGTAGACAGTTTTGTCGATGAAAATAAGCAATGCATTTTTTTCCCATGAACTGTAATTGTTAGAAAGCTTGTTTTGCCAATGAAAACAACCTGTGTGCAACAATTAAAATACCCTTATTCCAACGCATGATGCATCAGCACAGAATCTTCTACGCCCACGCAATTGCCTTCGTGGGCAGATATTACTTTCTGCCCACAAATAACAAATCGGCAAAGAAGTGATTATGTCCAAATGTGGATAGAAGTTTCATTTCTGCCCAAGTATGAAGCGTGACCATAAATATTTCTAGCAACGCAAATAGGCGACGACAGGAATTTGTTCACTTTTTTTGCCTACATTTATATACTTCGAAAGATCGATATTTTTCCAAAAATTATTTGATTTTTATGTAACAAAATATATTCAAAATTTAACAAAAAAATTCAATATTATAAAAGGAAATATACCAAAACTTAATGCCATAACCATTATAAATAAGAACAAAAAATATTTAAAGTTCAATAAGCATTTTTGGCTTGGTCTTAAAAAAAATTGTTGTATATTCCAGGTCTTCAAAACATAGAGACTTGAAAAAATATAAAAATAAGCAATCTTAATTTTTGAAATGAGTTATGCATCAAAATTAATAAAGCAAACCCGTAATTGCATGATTTTCAAATCCCCTATAATACCCAACTTGAAACCTATAAAAAGTGTCATAAATGTGCGTATTAAGATGCATTAACTCCCAAAAAATAAAGTTCAAACATGTTGGTCTTCCTACTCGGCCCCAAAACCAACAAGGTTTCCAAAAAAATCTTTAGGAAATGCACACGTGTACTTTAAATCCTAAAGTAGACCTAATTAAATGACTTTCAAGTCCCATAAGTTCTATATCCACCCAAAACCTATAAAAAGTGTCCTAAATGTGCATATTAAGTGCATGTCATCCAAACAACACGGTTTAAATATATGTTCATCTCCTTATCTGCCCCAAAATAATAAAGTTTCCAAAAATTCTTTTAACAGTGCCCAAATGTACTTTAAAACCTAGTATGGGCCTAATTCCATGACTTTCAATTCTCATAAGTTCTATACCCACCCGAAACCTAACAAAAAGTGTCCTAAATGTGCATATTAAAGTATATATTCTCCAAATAATAAGGTTCATACATGTCTCTCTCTATCCAAAACCAACAAAATGTAAAGACTCTTATACCGTCCTCTTTTAAGAATTCAAATTAGAGTTAAAAGGGAATTTAATCTATTAATTTAAGGGTGTTGGTTAGTTTTAGAAGAGTAAAGGTTTTTTCTTTTTATGGGTAAAATTAATTAAGTGGATTTTATTAACATTAGAGAGGATTTTAGGAAAATAAGTACTTGGAGTGATAAAAGCAAATTAGAAGATTATACTTTGAAGTAAAAGAAATATCAACATTGAAGAAGATGAAAATAGTGGGTTTTTGGTATGGGGAAGTCAAAATAATAATATATTAAATAAATGAATTAAATTGATTAAGTATTAACAAATATTAAAAAATTGGATGAGTAGACTTCGATGAAAAGAAGTCTCCCACATTTATTTTCTTTGACAAAACATGAGGGTCACACTTTAAGGACCTCGAATCGCTTCATTCCTTGTGGTCCGCGCCTCAACTGAGCTTAAGATTGGAATATCCATTGTGTGTGAGGCTAAGATCTGCAAGTTCGAACCTTTTCGAACACCTACCACATTTTATTGCCCAACTAGAGATAGGAATAAGTGTACGACCCAAAACTCTAAGAGTAATGTGAATGATTTATTTTACAAATATTTTCTTATTTAGCTAAATATTATGAGCTTTAATGTAATCTATGATTATATATGTGATTTACATTAATTACCACATAATTTTCAGAAAACATTTATGAATTTCATGATATTATATTTTCGAATGATTTTAGAAATGTATGTTGAGATTTTAGAAAATAATTACAAAAAATGAAGTAAAGTCATGTTTTTAGCATGATTTTATGTTTTTAATATTTTAGAGAAAATATGTTTCAAGTGAATTTCTGAATTTATGAACTGTCGTTCGAAAACAAGATTATGATTTTAGAATGATTTTACGATATATGTGAAAATATGTTTTTTAGAGGTGGCAAGTTTTATATATTGAAAGTGGTTTTCAAATCACTAGATCATTGTACCCATAGTGATTTCCCACTGTATTGACGTCGATGTATTTCCGTAGTGTAGTCATGATATACTGAGGTCTTTGGGACCCACTAGCACACACATAGGCTTTGGACATGTATCAGGGTGTTTTTCTTTTTGGGGGTTGCTCTACGTGCACGTATGACTATGTTTGCTCTTCTATTTTCTTTGAGCTGGCTCAGTGAGTAATATGACAATATTTGCTCTGCTATGCATCTGGAGCTTGCTTGGTATATGATATGACCATGTTTTTCAACTATATACGTTGAGTTCCTCTGTATATAGTATGACTAGGTTCGGGTATAGGTTTGGTGAAGGTTTTTACAAGTTCATATTCACGTTTGCAAGAGAATGCTCAAGATTTGATTCATGCGTAATTCTCAAATTTTGAATTACTCGTGTTTTACATCGATTTATAATTATACTTATGATTGCAAGAATGTTTTTACGATCAGCTTTTAAATCAATTTACAAAACTTGTATTTTTATTTGGTATGATTATGATTTCCTTAAGTTATTTTCCTATAAAAATTTACCACTCATTGGGCATCTTTTGAAGGAAATCGGATTCGCGATTTCCATGAGCAGCGGAAGAAAAATAATTTCAAATCACAATCATGAATGAACATAATATTTACAGTCGACTTCAAACAAACGGTTATACAATTCATATAGAAATTACAGCATGAAAAAACTCAAATACACAAAGGGAAAAACTATACGAACAATTGTAGATGAGTCTCCACGCTCCGTTGCGCACGACCACTCAACCAACAACAACTTCGAACGCTCGATCTACACGATTGATCGCCTCGGCCATGAACTCTTCAGCAACAGCACGAACACCGTGCTCGCCCTCAGCGATCGCCTCGATCACAAACTCCTCTTTAACAGCACGAACGGCCTCTAGAAAACCTCGATAGTATCGAGTTAAGTCTGACACCACCAACAAGGCTACCTTGGTATTCTCGATGTGAGAATCCAGAGGGTGAGTTCTGTTCGGACTTGGTATGAGGCAGACGAAGGAGGAAACACCAATCGTGTACTCGAGTGGGCAAATGGGAGATGGCGGAGACCGAGCGTATAGGTCGATGCCAATTCGTTTAGATAAAACTATGCGATCACCTAGGAAAAGATATGTGATCGTTTAGCTCATCATTTTGCACGGTCTGTCACCTACAGACACTACACGATTGTTTATTTTAGGCAAGCAATCATCTAGCAAAACTATGTGATCGTTTGGTAAATACTGCACGATCGTTTAGCTCGCTACTACACGATCGTTTAGCTCGTCCAACCGTCATTTAGTAAATCCGTATTTACTTGACAACTACGTGAGTTTCTTTTGCGCGAGTGAGAAAACTCAAAAAAAAAATTTACGTAAACTTTTTAACGTTTATAATTCATACTAAAATTAGGAAACCATTTTTCTTTTAAACTCACGGTTACCATGAATCCAATAATCACCCACTCATTTGGTTATTAAAGAAAAAATTAATAATCCAATAATTAATATTATTATAAATATAAACGATAAGCAACTTATTATACTATATTTATAACCTATAGTTTTAATATTTCATCTCATGAAACATATAAACCATAGTTCTTTTTCTATTCCATGGTACTTAATGTAAATCTCATTTACATCAATCATCCACTAGATGTATCTCATACATCAAACCGATTATATCATATATAATCAAAATACATCTTGTCAATTTGAACATTACAAATCAACACCAAGAATTTATCCTCAACTGAATCCATTGAGCTACCAAGGGGACCTCATGGACCTATAGCTCGAAGCTCCAACGGTACGTAAATAACTGACTAAACTCTTTAGTCACGGATCTACTATTCGTTAACTACCAAACACTCCACTAAAGACTGACAATTGAACTCTCCTTATCACAGATATATTATGTGTTCATCTTAACCAATGAGCAGTGCGATAACCTTTCACAGATCGCTCGTATGTACAGCTGGGCCAATAACCGTTATGCCCCTATAGTTACACCTGTCTACTTAAGTACCACTAATCCCTCTAATGAACATAAGTCATAGTTCTACTATGACTGAGTCTTCTCTTCCAAAGAGAAGTTGTGGACACTATGTTCAAACCCTGGAATCAGCCCTTAAGGGAGCAATCTCTCTACTTATCTCTGCTTCGGGAAAGAAGTGAATTCCATCTTGTGGATTGAGTTCCCAGCTCCCAGATCAGACAAGTCCCCAAAAAGGTAGGCACGTTGAGTTGGCAATCAGGCCACTCTCACCCATACTAATCAAAAGACTGCCCTAAAAAGTAGGAGTTCCCAAAACACTCAGGATTAAGGTCGTGTCACCTATGGTCATTTAGGTGAGATGTAAGTCTCTAGTATCAATAGCGTTATATACAGAGTCTAGTAATCTCGTGGTCTAGGTCTTATACAAACTCTTTGTATAGGACACCCCCACTCGCACGTCTCCATATGAATGGTCAGGATCTACCATCTGTAGTAGTTTACAACACTTGCAAACTTCTACAAAGAGGGTCGTATCCGTAGTGTTACCAGGATCAGGTATCCCACCTTAATCCTTATACTACAAACCTATTTAGGTTATCACTTAATGCATGATCCACTTGTATATCACATATACATGCTTAAGTTCACATAAGATAACCAAAGAGCATTGTTTATTGGATATGAATAAATGCCAGAATTAAATAACACTAATTTTATTCATTAAACAATGTGTATCTTTATAAAACAACGAGACTCCGGGAGAATTAGGACACCAATCCCAACATCTTTAACTCAACCTTTTCAAAATGTTTTCCCCACCAGGTTGCTTTTGAGTTTCAGTAGGGATTAGCAGATCAGAAGTTTTCACCTGACTCATCAATTTGTTGCGACATGTAGGTAAACAAGGTATTTAATTCAAGTTCAAGGCAAGTCAGTAGACTCCACTGCACGCTTGGGGTCTTTTGTCATCGCAACCCATCCTAGGTGTAAGTAGGGTAATATGGGGCGGGATGTGACCTAAAGTTTCCAAAAATTATTTAAAAAGTTCCCGAGTATACTATAAAAACTAAGATGGGCCTAATTCCTTGACTTTTGATTCACATTGTAAAATGTTTATTCGAGGTTTATGCATGCATGTAGTATTGTCTGGTAGGTAAATGTAGAAAAGTCGGATTGTTACACAATAGTGGGAGAATTTTTTTCTCTTTTTTCCCTTACAATTTTTTACAATCAAAAGAATTTTTTGGCGAAGAGACTCCACTTAACAACCTAAAAAGTGTGGCCAAAAAGCGTGGGCACAAATTCATCGACAGAGTTTTGGCCAACGCTTTTGGTTGTGCGTAGACAGTTTGTCGATGAAAATAAACAATGCATTTTTGCCCATGAACTGTAATTGTTAGAAAGCTTGTTTTGCCAATGAAAACAACTTGTGTGCAAAAATTAAAATACCCTTATTCCAACGCATGATGCATTAGCAGGGAGTCTTCTACACCCACGTAATTTCCTTCATGGGCAGATATTACTTTCTGCTCACAAATAATACATCGGCAAAGAAGTGATTATGCCCACGAAAAAAGTAAACATGGATAGAAGTTTCATTTTTGCCCATGTATGAAGTGTGACCATAAATATTTCTAGGAACGCAAATAGGCGCCGATAGGAATTTGTTCACTTATTTTTGCTTACATTTATATACTTCGAAAGATCGATATTTTTTCAACAATTATTTGATTTTATGTAACAAAATATATTCAAAATTTAACAAAAAAATTCAATATTATAAAAATAAATATACCAAAACTTAATGCCTTAACCATTATAAATAAGAACAAAAAATATTTTAAGTTCAATAAGCATTTTTGGCTTGGTCCTCATAATCCTCTTCGTCATCAACAAAAAACTGTTGTATATTCCAGGTCTTCAAAACATAGAGAACTAAAAAGATATAAAAATAAGCAATCTTAATTTTTGAAATGAATTATGCATCAAAATTAATAAAGCAAACCCGTAATTGCATGATTTTCAAATCCCCTATAATACCCAACATGAAACCTATAAAAAGTGTCATAAATGTGCGTATTAAGATGCATTAACTCCCAAAAAATAAAGTTCAAACATATTGGTCTCCCTACTCGGCTCCCAAAACCAACAAGGTTTCCAAATAAATCTTTAGGAAATACACACGTGTACTTTAAATCCTAAAGTAGACCTAATTAAATGACTTTTAAGTCCCATAAGTTCTATATCTACCCAAAACCTATAAAAAGTGTCCTAAATGTGCATATTAAGTGCATGTCTTCCAAACAACATGGTTTAAATATATGTTCATCTCTTTATTTGACCCAAAACAACAAAGTTTCCAAAAATTCTTTAAACAACGCCCAAATGTACTTTAAAACTTAGTATGGGCCTAATTCCATGACTTTCAATTCTCATAAGTTCTATACCCACCCAAAACCTAATAAAAAGTGTCCTAAACGTGTATATCAAAGTATATGTTCTCCAAACAACAAGGTTCAAACATGTCTGTCTCTCTACCCAAAACCAACAAAGTGTAAGGACTCTTATACCGTCCTCTTTTAAGAATTCAAATGAGAGTTAAAAAAGGAATTTACTCTATTAATTTAAGGGTGATGGTTGGTTTTAGTAGAGAGAAGTTTTTTTTCTTTTTGTGAAATTAATTAAGTGGAATTTATTAACATTGAAGAGGATTTTAGGAAAATAAGTACTTGGAGTGATAAAAGCAAATTAGAAGATTATGCTTTGAAGTAAAAGAAATATCAACATTGAAGAAGATGAAAATAGTGGGTTTTTGGTATGGGGAAGTCAAAATAATAATATATTAAATAAATGAATTAAATTGATTAAGTATTAACAAATATTAAAAAATTGGATGAGTAGATTTGGATGAAAAAAGTCTCCCACATTTATTTTCTTTCACAAAACATGAGGGTCACACTTTAAGGACCTCGAATCGCTTCATTCCTTATGGCTCGTGCCTCAACTGAGCTTAAGATTGGAATACCCATTGTGTGTGAGGCTAAGATCTGCAAGTTCGAACCTTTTCGAACACCTACCACATTTTATTGCCCAACTAGAGATAAGAATAAGTGTACGACCCAGAACTCCAAGAGTAATGTGAATGGGTTATTTTACAAATATTTTCTTATTTAGCTAAATATTATGAGCTTTAATGTAATCTATGATTATATATGTGATTTACCTTAATTACCACATGATTTTCAGAAAACATTTATGAGTTTCATGATATTATATTTACGAATTATTTTAGAAACGTATGTTGAGATTTTAGAAAATAATTACAAAAAATGTCAAGCAAAGTCATATTTTTAGCATGATTTTATGTTTTTAATATTTTAGAGAAAATATGTTTCAAGTGAATTTCTGAATTTATGAACTATCGTTCGAAAGCAATATTATGATTTTAGAATGATTTTATGATATATGTGAAAATATGATTTTCAAATGTGGCAAGTTTTATGTATTGAAAGTGGTTTTCAAATCACTAGATCATTGTACCCATGGAGATTTCCCACTGCATTGACGTCGATGTGTTTCCATAGTGTAGTCATGATATACTGAGGTCTTTTGGACCTACAAGTACACATATAAGCTTTGGACCGTGTATCGGGGTGTTTTTTCAGGGCTGCTCTGCGTGCATATATGACCATGTTTGCTCTGCTATTTTCTTTGAGCTAGCTTAGTGAGTAGTATGACCACATTTGCTCTGCTATGCATCTGGAGCTTGCTTGGTGTATCCTCAAGTTATTTTTCGATAAAATTTCACCACTCACTAGACATCTTTAACTCAACCTTTTCAAAATGTTTTCCTCCATCAGGTTGCTTTTGAGTTTCAATAGGGATTAATAGATCAGAAGTTGTCACCTGATACATCAATTTGTTGCGACATGTAGGTAAACAAGGTATTTAATTCAAGTTCAAGCAAGTCAGTAGACTCCACTGCACGCTCGGGATCTTTTGTCATCGCAACCCATCCTAGGTTTATGTAGGGTAATATGGGGCAGGGTGTGATCCAAAGTTTCCAAAAATTCTTTAAAATGCCCAAGTATACTTTAAAAATTAAGATGTTCTATACCCACCCCAAACCTATAAAAAGTATCCTAAATGTGCATATTAAAGTGCATGTCCTCCCAACAACAAGGTTATAAAATGTTCTACTGCCTACCTTGATTCATGGGGCAGGGAGCCAACATGGTTAGAGAATTCTAAAAAGTAGCTCGCCTTTAGTCAGTCTCTCTACTTGTCCTCCAAAACCAACAAAGTTTCCAAAGATTCTTTAAAAAATGTCCAAGTATACTTTAAAAACTAAGATGGACCTAATTCCTTGGCTTTTAAGTCTTTTATACCTTATACCCAACCGAACACTTATAAACAAATATTAAACATGCATATTAAGTGCATGTCTTCCAAGCGACACGGTTCAAACATGTTCGTCTCTCTATCCAACCCCAAAACCAACAAAGTTTCCAAAATTCTTTAAAAAGTGCCCAAGTGTGCTTTTAAAAACTATAATGGACCTAGTTTCATACTTTTCAAGTCTTATAAGTTCTATACCCTCCCAAAAATTTATAAACAAATCCTAAACATGCATATTAAGTGCATGCCTTCTAAACAACATGATTCAAATATGTTCATCTCTCTACTCACCCCCAAAACCAACAACGTTTCCAAAAATTCTTTAAAAAACACCCAAGTGTACTTTAAAAACTAAGACGAACCTAATTCCATGACTTTCAAGTCTTATAAGTTCTATACCTACCTCAAAACTTATAAACAAATCCTAAACGGCATATTAAGTGCATGCCTTCCAAACAATAAGATTTAGACATGTTCATCTCTCTACTCGCCCCAAAACCAACAAAGTTTCCAAAAAATCTTTAAAAAGCACCAAGTATATTTTACAAACTAAGATAGACCTAATTCCATTATTTTCAAGTCTTCTATACTCTATACCTACCCCAAAACTTATGAACAAATCTTAAACGTGCATATTGTTGGATTTGGTGTCCTAAATCTCATATACCTTGTAGTTTGTAAAACAAATTTTATAAAATAAGAGGTATTTAATTAACATTTAGGCTGCATTATTTTAATCCAATAAACTAAGATATAAGATTATTTTATGAAATTTAAAAAATGTATGTGGTTGACATATAGGTGGATCATGTTTAAGTAATAACCTAAATGGTCTGGAGTAGATGAATAGGGTTGGGTACCTTATCCTGATGACACTACAAATACGACCCGCTTTGTAGTTGTTACAATTCTTATAAAGTGCTACAAATGATCTAATCTTGACGAAAAGTTTGTATAAGACTGGACCACGAAATGAATAGTCTCTCTATATTACACCGTTACTGGAAGAGACTTACATTTCACTAGGATGACCATAGGTGACTTGACCTTAATCGTGAGTGAATTGTAAACTCCTATTTATGAGGACAATCATTTGATTTGTATTCGTGAGAGTGTCTATGGTAGCCGACTCAACATGCCAATCATTTTGGGGCTTTGTCCGAGTAGGGAGCCAGGAACACAACTACACAAGATGGAATTCACTTCTTCTCGACCTTAGGAAAAGTATATAAATTACTCCTTTAATAGCTAATTCTTAGCCTTGAACAATGAGGCCTCAACCTCTCACTGACCTAAGAGATGTCAATTTATAGTTCGACTATAAACTATTTGTTCATTAGAAGAATAAGTGATACATAAGAAGTTAGATGTAACTACAGTGGTAAAAATGGTAATTTGACCTAGCTATAGTTATGA
The DNA here is from genome assembly GCF_027475165.1 of Benincasa hispida. Classification (NCBI taxonomy): domain Eukaryota; kingdom Viridiplantae; phylum Streptophyta; class Magnoliopsida; order Cucurbitales; family Cucurbitaceae; genus Benincasa; species Benincasa hispida. The sequence goes on along the minus strand of NC_143482.1, from coordinate 1,298,284 downwards.
GCGATTTGTGAAGGGTCGACTAACTGTTGATTAGTTATATGTTATGCATATAAATATGCGATATTTATATGTTAAGTAATTAACCCTATATTAAATATGATTTAATATAGTTATTTAATTTATATATTAATTGATTAATTAATTAACAAATGATGGAGAATGGTGACTAATATAAATATGTGATATTTATTTTAATTAAGTTACACTATATTAAATATGATTTAATATATAGTTATTTGATTAGTATGCCAATTAATCGAATAATTGTTATTTCATTAATTAGCTTTAAAGGTAGAAAAGGAAAAACTTGGAGAAGGGGTTAACCCTTCTCCATATAAATACATCTTTATAGTCTATTTAGGGCAAGAATTTTTTTTAATGAAAAATCCTAGCCTCCACATGAAACTCTCTCAACAAAGTCTCTCTACCTCTTCCTCTTCCAAGTGCTAGAGACTACACTTCTACTCATTGAAATCCATGAGAATAACAAGGTAACTCATATGGTGGTGTCCTTGTTTGTTGAAGATGCATTCATGAGAAAAGCGAGAGGAAATCGTGAAGATCGGTATTCGAAAAAGGTGAGATCTTTTTTCCCTTCTCTTTCTCTTGCTATAGCATGCTTAATATTTATGTTTATCCTCTGCTTTTATGAATAGTTCGCTTTTTTTTTTCTATAAAATCGATTTTGAAAATTGCACCGCGATCCGCGATCCAACGCTTCCGCGGGACCTAATTCCATGATTTTCATGTCTTCTGTACTCTATACCCACCCTAAAACTTATGAAAAAAATCTTAAACTTGCATATTAAGTGGATGTCTTCCAAAAATACGGTTCAAACATCTTCCTTTCTCTACCCACCCCCCAAAACCAAGAAACTTTCCAAATATTATTTAAAAATGCCCAAATGTACTTTAAAAAGTAAGATGGATCTAATCTCATGACTCAATTCTCAAAAGTTCTATACCCACCCCAAAACCTATAAAAAAAAATGCACTATATGCATGAATTGACTATTGTAACTACAGGATAGTCACAACATATTACAACTAAAGTATATAATAAATGCACTATATGCATGATTAGCTATCATAAGTGTAGGATAACCTCAACATATTACAATTCAAGCATATAATAAAGGTACTATATGCATGATTGTCTACCATAACTATAGGATAGTCACTACATGTATGCATGAACAGATTTTTAACTTTAATTTTAAGACATAAGTATTTAAAGGTGCATCCCTTCCCCATCCTTCTCCCAACAATTTTTTAATGTCGGGCCATCTACCTTCTCATTATAAAAGTTCACTAATTAAGTTCTCATTTTATTCTACCATATTCTCGTATTTTTCCTTCACATGAGTAAATTTATCCTTCATCTTTGTTATCTCCTCTTTCTCACGTGCGGAAGATACATTATTAGTTTATGATGCTTCACATTTTGGGTCCCAACCAAGGTCTTTAGTGTGACCAGATCGACGACCCAATACAATTCTACACACCTCTACACTAAAGATTGTCTGAACACCATCTTGAATTGATACTTTAATAATTTGTTGCATTTCCAACTATATGAAAGATCTAGTTAGATTAAATGTATTAAATAACACATGAATTTACCTAGCCATGATAATAAAACTTACGTATGCATTTCATGCCTTATCATTGATCTATCCTTCCTTTTCACGATGATGGTACAAAAATATGAGATGATGGTACAAAACACTTTACCAATTCATATTGAACTTGGATTAATGACTTCGCCCCAGTTACATGGTTGAAAAGGAGAGCGGAGTGACTTCTTGTGTTTGTCATTGTTTTTTCTAATAAAAGTAGTTATGAGAATTAGTACACCAAATTCATGTCAAACTATAGGTTGGATTAAGAAAAACATACAATCCATACATTCAACTCCTTTCTATCACACATAATACTCCAATCTGCTGGATTCGTTAGCCTTTTCGGTGGATTGGCACAAGCTTCAACAATATTCCTTAAGATTTAACTGCATTTCTTGTTCCAAGTACTTCTTTACAACCATCTTTGTTGAGTCAAACTCAAAAAATGTCTGCATATTCAACGATAGATGTATAATTCAACTTTTACATTTTAAACTTACTTTTTTTTATAAAAAAATGCATAAAAGAAACGCCAAAAAATTTAATGAGGAAATCCTGGGCACCATTGGTTATATGCTTCATCCATCAACTCCTAAAAATAGATGCTTCATCCATCCATCAACTCAAAAAATGTCTGCATATTCAACAATAGATATATAATTCAACTCTTACATTTTAAACTTAATTTTTTTAAAAAAATGCATAAAAGAAATGCCAAAAATTTAATGAGGAAATCCGGGGCACCATTGACATTCTCTGGAATTTGATCCTCAAAATCCTCTTCGTCATCAACATTTTCTTTCCTTGTTATCATTGGCCCTTGCAAATCAGTTAAAATACCAAAAATGTCACCGCTCTCATCATTTGCATTAGACTTTCTACTTAATCCATCACCAACTAAAGAAGTACCACCTTTTCAAATCGAGCTAAGTTTGTTGCTTCTCTATGATAAACTCATGACTATATAAAGGAGAAATTTCATATGTAAATAAATGTCATTGTACTTTATTCAATGATTGTGTCATTGAATTTTTACAATTCTTACACAGACATCTGGGTTTTCCCACATCATTTACATGACTCTTTGCAACTTCCATAAATTAAGCAACTCCTTCAATATAATCTCTTGAAAATATATTTTTTAGTTTAATCTAATCCCTTTTTATCTTCAAATAGAATGGATAAAATTCAACCTTCTAAGATTCTCAAAACAATTTAAAAATGCCTACGTGTGACTTTCAATGTCAAAACCAACATAAAAAGTTTCCGTTTCCAAAAAGTGTGTAAGTGGCATTTCAATTCTCAAAACAACTTTAAAATGTCTAAAGTGCAACTTTTCCCTCTCATACCCAATCTAAAAAGTGTCGAAGTGATACTTTCACTCTCAAAATGTAACGATCCGACTTTTCCAAGAAAAAAAATACCACAAGTGTTACTCATTCATGCAAAAATGAAATTTTGTTTAAATGGTAAAATCAGTGATTCAAGAGAAAGATATCAAACAAATTTAAAGATTAATCACGAACAATGTTTTTATTTTTGAGATCCCATTAAAAGTTTAAAATAAACACAACTATATCTCAAATAAAAACCAACAATTTTTTCAACCTAGGAAAGAATGACAAGGCTAGCCCTAGAAGTTAGTTGCTAAAAAGTTTTCAAAACGCAAATAAAGTAAAAGCTCTTTATGATATGATCCCATGGCTGAACTAGCAGCAGTTCGTCTCTTGCCTCGCTCACCATCATTGTTACCTAAAAAACAATAAGTGGAAAGGGTGAGTTTTTAAAAAACTCAGTTAGCAACCCATGAATTCTCTCCTTCTCGACTTTAGAATAAGTAGAAGATTTGTTCCATTAAGTGTTGTCTTTGAGTCTTAAAGAATGGGGCCCCTCTCTTTAATTGGCTCGAGAGGGAGGGATGAGACCGAATAGGGAATTAGGAACATAATTACATAAGATAAATTCACTTTTTCCCGCCTTTAGGGTAAGTAGATGAGTAATTCCCTCAAGTTCTGATTCGGAGTCTTGAACAAAGGGTGTCCCCCCTCTCATTAACTTGAGACGGACTTGGTTTATGGTAGGACGATAAACAGAATGTTCATTAAAGGGACCAGTGGTACTTAAGGAGTAAGATGTAATTATAGAGGTAAAACGATATCATCCAACTGTAATTATGAACAACTCTTGAAGGATTGACTTACTTGTAATGGTCAAATCCATGGATGCAACATGTTTTACAGTGCTAAGAGTACATCTCTCTCAAAAGAGTCCCTTTCTCCCTTACCAAAATTAACAAGATAATCCCACAACTCTGTCTTGATTCTCACCTTGAGAATAGCAAGGAAGTTACTTGTGGTGGTGTTCAAGAGATCTTGTGACAATGTTGTGTTCATGAGGAACAGAAGTTCACTATTCGTGAGCATCGGGAGAAGAATACGTGAAATAGGTTTTATTCAATGGTATGTATACTCTTCCCTTTCCTATCAGCAATTTAATTAGAAAACATGCTTAGGCCAAGTTATTGTTTATCCTCTCAATATTTTGTTTTCTTTGTTTTAAAGTTTTGTTCTAAAAAAAAATTCACTGACACAAAGACGATCAATCACTTCTACATCGAAAATTTGATTCCTTCAATTGGTATCAAGCCAAATCGTATCTCTGATTTTTTTTTTTTTTTTTTTGGAAATTAAAATCAGCGAAATGGTGGGTTTTTATACTACATTATGATTGTGGTTTGCAAATTGGATGTTTTAAAAATTTTTGACACTTAGATTTACAACTTTGAATCGTTTAAAGTTGTTAGGGCTCATTGTTCTATGCATTTAAATTATTGCTATTGAGTTTGTAAGTCCATGTCGTTCATCGTGAAGAGTTTTCCATAAAGGAGGCTTGAATTCGGAGCTTTTTGGAGCAAGAATGGACAAATATTGAAGCAGAGACTTGCACTCTATGTTGGAGTGTAAGACATAACATTGTGACACTGTGCTTTACACTACAATATAGAAAGCCCAACGTAGCTATGCTCGGAAACAAAATTGCGACTGTAAGGTCAAGCGTAGCAATGCTGCATGGATCATAGTATTACGCTACGACAGCATTGCAACCCAACGTAGTTACGCTCGGCAGTAGCATTATTACGCTCCAAATGGATGACCTGAACGTGCAGCAGTTTAGACATCGTGCGTTCGAGGCAGTTTTGAAGCTTGGAGCAATTTTTACTTGTAATTTTTTGGATTTTTTATTTTTTAATTAATTAAATTGATATAAATGTTATATTGATTAATTAATTTTGAGGAGTGCCAAATTTTTGTCCAATTTTACTATTTAATTAATTTTACATGTGATGTATGATTAATTATTGTATATTGCATAATGCATGTCATATATTTTAAAGTCCCACCATAGGATAAACATTTTATCATGCATCATATTTAATATAATTGTTATATTATATAGTTGCATGATTTAATAAGCATGCACATGCATCATATTGAATATAAATGTTATATTATATGATGCATGCATATTTAACATGTCCATGCATCATACTATAGTATAAAAGTTATATTACATAGTTTGCATGATGGATATGTTCATTAGTTTATAATATAAGTGTTATATTAATTATTTCATTAATTTATAAATGGTATAAGTTTGATGATTAGAATTAAAATCTATAATCAAGCGTTGCATGCAAACATAGGTTTAAATTAATTTAAATGGTTTAAAATTGATTTTACCTAGACCTATATTAAAAGATTTCTAATATGATTAGAAATAGGTTGATTTTTTATTTTCTTTTTAGTAGGATTAAATTGAAAATAATAAAAGATTACATTTATAAAATAATTGTCCATAAATGACCTTTGCCTAAGAAAGGTTTTGTCTAAGGCTTGAGTATTTAAACTGACAAAAACGGAACACCCTTACCCAGGAATCGACCTAGTAGGTAAATTAGACAAATATTTTATAAGCATGCAATAAATGATTTAGTTTATTAAAGTGTTTAATGAATAAAATCATATATTTTTAAACTATCCAATATAAGAGTTATACTATGTCAATTTAACAATACACTTAGATAAATTGTTAGCCAGATTTACTTAAGTAACGAACCCTAGGCTTAAAACACTTAGTAGAAGGAAAGTGTGTATATGATATGTCAATTTTCTTTCATGTTCTCCCTAAAAGTTCACATCGTGAGATCTATGCTCGGCCTCGTGGCACCATTTGCTTATGTCCCCCTAAAGAAGGTATTTGCATAGATCAATATCAAGGTGAATTAAGAAAGTATTTATAGCAAGTGGGATAAGGATGTGTGTCAACACATCCCACGGTCTCCTTCATTAATTTGCAGTAAGGTTTCATGTTTGGCCTCGTGGAAGCATTTTCTTGTGTCCCCCTAAGGAAGGTTGCATAAAATTTTACTCAAACTTCAGTAATGGATAGGATTGCTTTAGTTTTTGTCCCAAACGATTTTTTCCTACAGTTGGCTCATTGAGGCAGAGCTCTAGAGTCTAAAATGAAGGGTCACACTTACAATAAATTTTTAAGCAAGTTAATGATTTCTTGACCGAACAATAGTGACTAGTAATTATATAAATAAGAGTTATTATGGTGTAATGATTGGTTAAGAATGTCTCCATACAATGAAGGGTTGACTGTCCACCTTAGGGTGGCTTTTATCCCAACTCACTAAAGCATCATTGCCAATTTGATGTCACATAAGGTACATTAGAATTTTGCTAAAATTGATTGGTTTTTTAATGGTTAATACGTATAACTAATATAAATAATATGTATGGTTTCAACAAATTTCAAATATGACTAGCGCTACAAACAACCTTTTAAGTGCTAATAAGTTAACTGATGATAACTACACAAATTGGAAAAACATAATCAATATTATGCTAATCACCGATGACCTAAGATTTGTCCTACTTGAGGAGTGTCCTCAAGCCCCAACTCAAAATGCAGCTCAAAATGTTCGGGATGCATATGAGAGATAAGTAAAGGCAAATGAGAAGGCTCGAGCGTATATTCTTCCTAGCTTGTTTGAAGTTTTGGCAAAGAAGCATGAATCCATAGTCACTACATGCAAGATTATAGATTCGCTGCGAGAGATGTTTAGACAACCTTCATCACAGCTCAAAATGTCCCTTATAGATAGATTTGCTACACTTTAACCTTTTATTAGTCAAATTAATCCTATTAAACTGATTAAAAGATTAAATTCTAAGGATTGCTAATCATATTAGAACTGTGATTGTAGGTCTATGTCATCCAAGTTTTAAATATTTTAAGACCATGAATTAAACCTAAGTGAGCATGCATGTCTTTCTTATTACTTTTAATTTCTAATTTCTCTTTAACCTTTAAAAAAGAAACAACTAAAACACATTGCCACACAACAAGGTATTTATAAAACTTATAAAGTAATCTAAGCGTCATGCTTCATGCAATGTCTGGTCATTACTATACATAACTTTTATATACAAGTAAGAACCAAGCAAACATGCTTTCTATACACCCTTATACTATAACAATTATAATATAAAGATGATACATGTCAATACTTTGATGCATGCATAAATATAACTCTTATATTTATATGATGCATGAGCATGGTCTTACGTAATTTAAATCATGCTTCTCTAAATCATAACATTTATAATAAAGAGATAATGCATGACTAATGCATAACCTAAGGTGGGATTTTTCTATATGTTCATACCATATGACATATAATTAAACATACATCTCATGTATTAAAACCACAAATTAATGGACCGGGATGAACCAACACAAAACTGGAATGAAAAATTCTATCTATTACATTTTTCCACCGAGCAAATCGGTTCACAGGAAAATTGGGTCTTGAACCGTCGGGCAAAGCTCCATCCTTTGGTAAACGCCTTCAGGTAAGCGATCATGTAGCACACACTAGATGATAGTGCGAAAAGCTAACCGATTGCTTAGACGACAACGAGGCTATGAAGTCTAATCGTCTAGACGATCACTTAACACGTGAAAAGGTAAACGATTTACCATGCGTTTTACTCCGTGATCATATAGTCAGTAACTAAGCGATGAGGCTTGTTGAGCTATACGATCGTCCAATGCGCGCGCATATTAAACGACACTCGAGCATCCAATACTCAGCGATCGTCTATCCCATCGTCTACACGACCCGATCAATGCTTGGTCGTCTTCTTCCTCGAAGAACGGCAACCCTTGCTCCAAACTTCTTCACGAACGACTCAAAACTCAAACTAACTTTGAAATTACAGACTCGATAGCAATTAATTATGCCCAAAAACATAGGGGCCTTGACAATTAACTAGAAATATAAAAGAATTTAAACAAACCGAGATTTCATCCCAGAAAACTCCATTAACCTACTACATCCACAAACGATTTAACAATTAAAACAAAGAGTAGACATGTTGCACCCACTGAGAATGTATATGCAATTCTTTGCATCAATGAAATTGGAAAATCAGAAACCTGGATCTGATACTAATTGAAGGAACTCATATACAAGAGTACCTATGAGCGAAAGAGGACCTTTCTAATTCATTGTGACAGAATTTAACAATATACATTCAAACATACAGATATGTATTGATAACACTAAATTACTGGCATGCTTGAAAGATAAAAAAAATAGAAGACTGAGAGAACATACCAGTTGAAGACTTTTCTTCACAAAATCTCGCTGTTTTCGTGAACGAACTTCTCTCGCTAGTCTAGCAAGTAATCGACCAGCAACAACTCGATCGTCTACACGAACAGCTTCGCATGAACAACAAGTAATAGGGACGACACCACCACTCGAAGCCCTCAGTATTCTTGGAGTGAGAATCCAAAGTGTGATGTTGGAAGGAAAATTAAGGATGGGGTTGTACATGCAATCATGCATTAGACATGGCTTAAGCTATGCGTTTACGCCCATGCATCTGAGGTCATGCGTTGGAATGAAAATGCGTTAATCTAGTATGCAATGACCATGCATTCCTATCACAAGTTTTCTTACGATCACACCAAGTATAACACGAACGCAAGTTTCTCGGATAATCCGAGGTTGAACATAGGGACTTTTCACTCAATAATGCTTGTGAAGCAATGCGTTTGAGGCGATGAAAAGAAAAATAAAAAGAAGAAGTTTAATGAATTTACACACTACTCCTACTCCTATCTAAACAGATTGAGCAATAGAAGACTTGCGATGAGAATAGATAGATACACAACAACCGTTAGCGCATAGTAAGGTTTATTATCTTAAATCGCTCGAGTAATCCCAGCTCATCACACTAACGCATCATACACCTTTCGGTGGTCAGCCGCATGACTATATCTCTATAGTGCATGGTTGCGTCGAACATAAGATTGTGCCTATCTCTAAGAACAATGCATACTTTGCTTTAGTGCGTTCCATCTCTTACCTTCTTAAGCAGTTAGATGTGGTTATTTAAATTATAGACAAGCATTGCAACAACCCATAGACAAGCGTTGCTACTGCTTTTCACCAAGCAAAGAGGATTAACTCACTATACTCGCACAACGCACACCTCTCGATGGGTTGCTACATGCGTCCTATCTTTAGGCTACATGATTAAGTATGCGATCGCCTTTGATAAATAAACGTTGAAGATAAACAATGATAGAGATAAAGATGATGATGAAGACGGCAATGAAGGAATCAAGGTATGCATTGATTACAAAATGTCTTAATATCTTAAACTAAAATGTAATACAATACAGAGGTTAGAGAAGAAATGAAGGACTCTGCATCAAGGCTGCTGGTGGTGCCATGGATGAGTGGTGGAGATGTATCTCTCGAGCTCTATCTCCAACGAAAGCTCCGGTCGTCACTTGGTCTGGTTTGTGGAGGTGAAGAATTCTCACTGAAAATCTTATTCAAGTTCTCATCTGTGATCGTAAACCTCTACCTTGAAGCAGAAGTTCGGATGTCTTAAAATGAAGGTCCAAAGGGCTATCTATAGAGTTTAAACGCCGGCAGCTATCATGATTGCGTTATGGCTCACTACTGCTTTTGTCGCGGTATGGGCATTGTCACATCGTCTTATCTTATTGATACTCCCAAAGATGCGTCCGAGCTTGATTCAGCTGAAGTATCAACGCGCTCTACCCATCTTGCCATCGTCTTTCTATTATGGCTATTACACCGTGTCCACAATCTCCAAGTGATGACCGCATTCAATTGATCACTGCAACTTCCATGCGATGGACGCATATGATCCAACTTTCAGTGCATGCGTTTGTCTTTGTGGTTGTCTGGCTTCAACGCATACGTTTGTCTGCGATTGCTTATTTCCAATGTATGCGTTTGATTCCTGCGATAGCTACAAAAATAGACACTTTGGCACGGACTAACACATAATATTGGGGTTAGTAAGGATTTAGGTGCTAATCGACGCAAAACTCAATTTTTGCAAATTCTAAGTATTATCACTGCATTTTCTACTTATTAGCCCTCATAATTCTAAATAAAAGGCTTATAATAAATGGCATTTTTGCCAGTTATCAGGTGGGCTTTGATGGAATTGGTAGAGGGGAGGAGGAAAAGTTATCGTGTACTACGATCAAACAAGTGGGAGAAAGGAAAGACTATCGTATAGTCAAGTGCTTGATCGTTTAGAGCGAGGTACACGATCGTGTAGTAAAAGCTAAACAATCGCCTATACAATCGTTTAGTTCAGCTCAAGCGCTAAACAATCTTTTAGTAAAAGGAAAGCGATCGTTTAGTAAAGCGCGAGCGGGGGTGTGCGATCGTTTAGTGAGCGAGCGCTATCGTATAGGCTCTCAAACACTAAGCGATAGAAGGCCTTTCACACCGTGAGCGATTATGTGTATCTCTTGCAAAATGAAAACAATTTTCATTTTATTCTTCAATTACTTGAACTAAATTGAACTTCCCATTAATGCACGAATTCGGAGAAAATGCCAGTCAATTATCTCATAACCGTCCAATTAATAAAATAATAAATATAATCATATTATATTCATAACCTATAGTGTTTTCTCCTCTACATGATATAAATCATATTTATATCCAATTTCCTCCAAAATAATGTATCTCATACATTTAGTCAATCATATCATATATAATTAAATAATTCAATTATATCATATATAATCGAACTCTCTCTTGTCAATTTGAACATTTCAAACTGACCCAAAAATTGATTCTCAACTTGTATTCAGGCTACCAAGGGGACCTTATGAACCTATGGCTCGAAGCTCCAATGGTACATGAACAGCTGACTAAACTCTTTAGCCACGTGATCTACCATCCGTTAACTAACAGGTATTCCACTAAAGATCGACAGCTGAACTCTTCTTACTACATATATATTTCTATGTCCATCGGATATAACCAATCATGAGTACGATAACCCTTCACTGATGCTCATAAGTATAGCTGGTCCAATTTATCGTTTTGTCCCCTATAGTTACATCTCACTCCTTAAGTACCACTAATCCCTCTAATGAACAATACAACATAGTCCAACTATGTGTGAACACCTTTTGGGCCATGAGTATGTCGGGGTGGAGAAAGTTGCTAGGTCCTGAGCTAGTGCAGACCACGAATGGGGAAATACAGAAGATCGGTGCTCGTATGCAACCAGCTCAGAGCAGAACAGAAAAGCTATGCCGATGTGAGACAGAAGGACCAAGAATTTGAGATTGGTAATAAAGTGTTCTTAAGGGTGGCACGTATTATGAGGTTTGGCAGGAAAGGGAAGCTGAGTTCGAGTTTCATTGAGCCTTTCGAGGTCTTAGAGCGAATTGGCCCTGTAGCTTACTGATTGGCATTACCTCCAACATTGTCTTCAGTTCATAATGTCTTCCACGTTTCTATTTTGAGGAAGGTATGTGACAGATCCGTCCCATGTAGTTGACTTTGAGCCATTGCAGTTGAATGACAACTTGAGCTACGAGGAGAAGCCGGTAGAATTTCTCGCCAGAGAGATAAAGACGTTGTGTTGCAGGGAGATGGTGCTTGTGAAAGTCCTATGGAAGAATCATCAGTTCAAGAAGGCCAATTAGAAGTGAGAGAATGAGATGAGGGCTCAGTACATGGAGCTTTTTCAGGAACGAACTTTCGAGGATGAAAGTTCTTTGAGGAGGGAAGAATGTAACACCCCCGGAGTTTTTTTTTTTCAAGAATGAACTTTCGAAGACGAAATTTCTTTGAGGAGGGAAGAATGTAACACCCCGCATATTTTTTTAGTAATAATGTAATTTCAGTAACTTTATTATTTGAAATTTCAGTAATTATTAGTTTAAGGGAATTTTTGAAATTTTGGACTTCAAGTGTAAGTGCGGGAATTTAATTGTTGGCGTGAAATTATTCAAATTGGAAATTGATGGCAGGAATTAATTTTCTTTTGAAACGGAAAGGAATTTAATAGTATAAAATGGAAAGGAACTAAATGTAATTATATTTATTTCCTTTTTTTTGTTTTATTATTATTATTATAATAATAATAAAAAGTCAAACCCCACCCCCCTTTTCTTCCTCACATTCGTGAGCCCGTCCGACGCCGCCCAAAGCCGCCACATCAGTTTCTTTTTCATGACCTCCGTCCACCACTGCTCAAGCGTCATTCGCTTTTTCCATCACTGAATCTATCGATTTGGGTAAGATTTCTGCCATTTGGGTTTGTTTTCGATTGATTCTTGAATACTCATTTACTTTTGGCATCAATTGGTTGATACCCATTGTGTTTCAACTTTAGATTCAAGTTTGTGAAGGTATTGAGGTATTGTTCAATGAAGTTGGAGTTTGTTTTAGCGAGTTTTGGTAAGTTCTATGCATTGATTACCCTCTTGCAAATTAATTTTGGTTGTTGAGAAATTTGAGTAAAGTCATTTGGAAGTGATTTTTGACCAAGCTACATATGGATAATTTATTTGAGACATTGGTAGTGAAGTATATATTTGATTCAAGCTTTAATCATGTAAGCCTAATTTCAAATTATGATTAGGGGGTTGATTCAAGAATTTCATTCAAGATGAAGAAGAGTTTGGTTTGCTAATTATTTGGGCTTAAAATTGGAGGTTTGGAAGGTGAATTCGAATTGGACCACACCTTAGGTAAGGTTATCTAGAAATATTTTGTAATATTTGGGTGTTTGGAATTTGGCCTTAACTATTAATTTTAAAGCTTGGTTTATGTTTAGGCTTGATTAAGGATTCAAGAATTTCACAAAAATTCAATTGCTTTTTGGTTCGACCTAATATCAAGGTAAGTAATCTTACTACTGGAACTGCCTACGGGCCAAACATTAGATGTATGCTAGTATGATAAATGTATGTTATGGCAGAATGTTAGCATGATAGACTGATAGTATGATATGATCAAAGTATGTTCTGGTACGAGATCTGAATTATTTAATTATGCACATAGACACTAGAATGCTAGTGTGAGATAGTATGTGCTTCCATATGGTTGTATTTGATCTGAGATGTTGAGGTATATATGTATGTTGTAGAACTATGATGTTGGGGTATACATGTATGTTGTAGAACCATGATGTTGAGGTATATGTGTATCGGGTAGAGCCATGATGTTGAGGATTATATGTATGTCATAGATTCGTATAGTGATGATTATGATGTTAAGATTGTGCAAATGTCCTTACTGATTAGTTAGATGCCCATTAGATTTTGTGTTTCCTTCGGGATTCACCAGTTTGTATTTCCTTCGGGATTCACCAGTTTGTGTCTCCTTCGAGATTCACCAGAGGTAGTGGGCATACTTAACTACAGTAGGATATGACTCAGTCTCTTTCTTGTTTCATGTGTATATGTGCCAGAGGTGGGTATCTAGAGGACATAGATGCTAGCCTGAACCCAGTAATGGAGTTACTTACTGAGTATTTTAACTACAGTGGGCATACTTAACTACAGTAGGAGTTACTTTCTCGTGTTGTTTTTTCAGGTAAGGGTAGAGATGCACCAGTGATGGACAAGCGGAATTCGTGATCGAGCCACTGGGACTAGTTTTTACGCTTCCGCATCATGAGATTTAAAGTTCTTTTCATGTTTCTCTTAACTTTTAGTTTTGATATTTTAAACTTACATTTAAGAATTTTGTTTAGATTTATTTATTGTCCTTTATGATTTATGGGTACCCTACTATTGTTTTAGTATTTGAATTTAATGAAAGTGTTTTGAACTTACCTTATTTCATTAGCATTTATTTCGCGATAACCGAGTGTCGTTTTAAGTTCCATGTATGCATGTATTTAGTAACGGCCTAACTTAAGTCCTAGGGGGTCGGGTTGTTACAGTTGGTATCCGAGCCCATGTTTTAGGTTCTGTAGACTGACTTACTATATAATTCTAGATTGTCCCTGTGGCCCATGAACGAATTCCTTGTCATCGCCAAGTACGTCTTATCAATTACAAGTTTTATGATAGTTGTGCATTAAAATATTTGTTTAGCTTAAATGCACCAGTTAAGTTCTAATGTTAGGTCAGTGACTTGTTAGAAGTTATTATAAGAGGATTATCAGGTACGACACTACAAAAGAAGAAAAATAAAATAGAGTAAATTATGTCTCATGGAAATTATGTTAGAAACGAACAAATATATACCTCAATTTAGCAATGTTAAAGGTTGATGAAACTATGTAGAGTTATGAAAATTTAGGAATGAAGGTATTTAAATGTTTAAGCCAAAGAATAAAATTGTTGAGACAAGAATTGATCAAGGACTAGTGTTATGTTTTTTGTTGGATAGGGCAATCGGTGATAGTATAAATACACAGGCCAGTGCTCAAGTATAAGGTTAAAAGTTTTTTTATGAATAAGGAGGAAAAGAAGAAGAGTCTATAGATTTATTAAAGGTTTTGAGATATTAAAAACCCAACATTTCGAGAATAATTTTAAAGAGGATTCATAAGTCATAATCATTTGGGTAATACTACAACTTGATGAACTAGGTAAAGTATGTGTAATGATATACATAATTCTTTTGGAATATCTAGCTAGGTAGATGTCATTAAAGGAAGCTAAAATAGTTGGACATGACCTTCGACTTAAAAGGGTTAAAGTAAGGTGTTATTTGTTTAGGTTGAAGGATTATTTTAGTATACCTAGACTAAACCCAGAGCCTTATTGTGTTAAAGAGATCCAAGTTAGACAGATTTGAAGAAACAAAAGTCTTTTGGAGTTTAAACGTATGCAAATTGGCAAAAAGGAGTTCTACAAGATGGAAATTCTTAGTGAGAGAGATAAGATTTATAGAGGAGTTAAGTAAAATATAATTTAGTAAAGAGATTATGTTCCACATGGAAAGTGAAAAAAAAAAAAAAAAAAAGGGAGGTGTCTTGAATTTAGTGGTTTTATCATAGATAAGTGTGAATGAGAGAAAAGTATCCAAGAAAGTTTACTCTTTTGGAAAGAGAAAGAAATTTAATGTGTTCGAAACTCCTAGTTAAGTATAGTTTGAAGGCTTGATAAGAAGGGTTACAAGGTATTTGTTTTGGTGTAAAAGAAGAATACCTCAGTATCATGTGGAACTTCAGGACAATATGTGTTAGATGGAAAGATAACTTATGTAGGTGATTGGTATGGAACTTTGTTTTAACAAAAGAATATGTTACCGAAATAGAAGGTTGAGAAGGGATAAGATAAAATAGAGTTACTAGTAACAGTAGATGTTCGAGAACTATTGATATGGTATGTTGAGTCTTCATTAGTTAAGACGTAAAACATTGAAGGCATTAGTAAGATTTAAAGGATTTTGACTTTGTGTGCAAATGTTGGAAACATGAACTGGCAAGACCATCAATTTGATTGAGAAAAGAAAATAATCCAACTCGAGGTAGAGAATAATGGTATATGCACAAAAGTAAGTAAGTTGGATCTTCCAATATAACCATTGGTATAAGGGATAGACTTGGCAATAAAGTTGAGTTGATAGTAAGAAGTTACTAAAAGTGGGTTTGGAGCATTACAAGATAGTATGTATTCTCTTGCATAGGCAATGAATTAACTAGCTTTAAGGAGTACGAGTAATCCAAGCTAGGACTTATGAATCAAAAAGGTTTTATCATTAAAAAAAATGACTTCAAGGATCAATTACGGTTATTACGAGGTTACGAAAATGTGTTATCAATTGACTTATGCTGTAGCATCTAGGGATTTCAAAACCTCATTTTCGGGGGGAATTCTGGACTCGTTCGCAGCAGGGTCTAAGTAATGATATGTGATTGTTTCAAGCCTAAAGAATAATATGAGGATAGCTCAAGTAAGTTTTATAGCTCATGACAGCATAAAGCCTCATGATGAGTTTCTCATGAATGTGAGACTTAATTAGACAAAGTTATTCTCAGACATGTAGACCATAGAAAAGACATCACAGTTGGCGCTTCTAGAGTAAAAGCAGTTTTCAGTTGACTAGATTTGTTCTGGTACGTATCTTCATATGATGTATTATCTAGTATGACCAGTTCTTTCACTGTACATATGAAGTTTTCCCTGTGATATGGTAGACTCAGATATATGTTTTTAGTATATCAGACTTTTTTAACTTCATGATCATTTTCATAGTTCTCAGTTCGGACGTGTAGAGGTGTTACTGATTTTCAACATTTTAAGTTTCATAGCTATTTATGGAAGGGGTTGTTACACCTCTTTTGGTACTAGTTTTAGCTATGTCAAACGATGACCCTCATTTTGCATCTAGTTTTTTTGAAGAGTCTCCAGTTAACATTAGGTACTCGATTGGATTTTGATACAATTTTTCACCCATAGACTGATGGTCAAATAGAACGTCTGAACCAGATATTCCAAGATATGTTGTGCACTTGTGCACTAGAGTTTTTAGGGAGTTGAGACTCTCACCTGCATTTAATGGAATTCACATATAATAATAGCAATCAAACTGCCACTAGCACATTGCCATTTGAGACCCTATATGGAATGAGTTGCAAGTCTCCAGTATGCCAGAGTGAGGTTGGTGAGAGGAAGTTGCTAGGTTCTGAGCTAGTGCAGACCAGAATGAGGCAATACAAAAGATCAGAGCTCGTATGCAACCAGCTCAGAGTAGACAGAAAAGTTATGCCGATGTGAGACGTAAGGACCGGGAATTTGAGATTGGTGATAAATTATTCTTAAGGGTGGCACGTATTATGAGGTTTGGCAGGAAAGGGAAGTTGAGTTCGAGGTTCATTGGGCTTTTCGAGGTCTTAGAGCGAATTGGCCCTATAGCCTACTGATTGGCATTACCTCCAGCACTGTCTTCAGTTCATAAAGTCTTCCATAGTTCTATTTTGAGGAAGATATGTGACAGATCCGTCCCATGTAGTTGACTTTGAGCCATTGCAATTGAATGACAACTTGAGCTACGAGGAGAAGTCGGTAGAATTTCTCGCCAAAGAGGTAAAGACGTTGCGTCGTAGGGAGATGGCGCTTGTGAAAGTCCTGTGGAAAATCATTAGTTCAAGGAGGCCACTTAGGAGTGAGAGAATGAGATGAGGGCTCAGTATCCAGAGATTTTTCAGGAACGAACTTTCGAGGACGAAAGTTCTTTAAGGAGGGAAGAATGTAGCACCCCCGGAGTTTTTTTTCAAGAATGAACTTTCGAGGACGAAAGTTCTTTGAGGAAGGAAGAATGTAACACCCTGCACATTTTTTTAGTAATAATGTAATTTCAGTAACTTTATTATTTGGAATTTCAATAATTGGTATTAGTTTGAGGGCATTTTTGGAATTTTGAACTTCAAGTGTAAGTGCGAAAATTTAATTGTTGGCGTGAAATTATTCAAATTGGAAATTAATGGCAGGAATTAATTTTCTTTTGTAACGGAAAGGAATTTAATAGTATAAAATGGAAAGGAATTAAATGTAATTATATTTAATTCATTTTTTGTTTTATTATTATTATTGTTTTTTTTTTATAAAAAGTCAAACCCCACCCCCCTTTTCTTCCTCACGTTCGTGAGCCTGTCCGACGCCACCCAAAGCCACCGCGTCAGTTTCTTCTTCATGACCTCCATCTACCACTGCTCAAGCGTTGTTCGCTTTTTCCGTCACTGGATCTATCGATTTGGGTAAGATTTCTGCCGTTTGGGTTTGTTTTCGATTGATTCTTGAATACTCATTTACTTTTGGCATCAATTGGTTGATACCCATTGTGTTTCAACTTTGGATTCAAGTTTATGAAGGTATTGAGGTGTTGTTCAGTGAAGTTGGAGTTTGTTTTAGCAAATTTTGGTAAGTTCTATGCTTTGATTACCCTCTTGCGGATTAATTTTAGTTGTAGAGAAATTTTGGTAAAGTCATTTGGAAGTGATTTTTGACCAAGCTACATATGGATAATTTATTTGAGACATTGGTAGTGAAGTATGTATTTGATTCAAGCTTTAATCATGTAAGCCTAATTTCAAATTATGATTAGGGGGTTGATTCAAGAATTTCATTCAAGATGAAGAAGAGTTTGGTTTGCTAATTATTTGGGCTTAAAATTGGAGGTTTGGAAGGTGAATTCGAATTGGACCACACCTTAGGTAAGGTTATCTGGAAATATTTTGTAATATTTGGGTGTTTGGAATTTGGCCTTAACTATTAATTTTAAAGCTTGGTTTATGTTTAGGCTTGATTAAGGATTCAAGAATTTCACAAAAGATTCAATTGCTTTTTGGTTCGACCTAATATCAAGGTAAGTAATCTTACTACTGGAACTGCCTACGGGCCAAACATTAGATGTATGCTAGTATGATAAATGTATGTTATGGCAGAATGTTAGCATGATAGACTGATAGTATGATATGATCAAAGTATGTTCTGGTACGAGATCTGAATTATTTAATTATGCACATAGACACTAGAATGCTAGTGTGAGATAGTATGTGCTTCCATATGGTTGTATTTGATCTGAGATGTTGAGGTATATATGTATGTTGTAGAACTATGATGTTGGGGTATACATGTATGTTGTAGAACCATGATGTTGAGGTATATGTGTATTGGGTAGAGCCATGATGTTGAGGATTATATGTATCTCATAGATTCGTACAATGATGATTATGATGTTGAGACTGTGCAAATGTTCTTACTGGTTAGTTAGATGCTCATTAGATTTTGTGTTTCCTTCGGAATTCACACATTCGGGATTCGCCAGTTTGTGTTTCCTTTGGGATTCACCAGTTTGTATCTCCTTCAGGATTCACCAGGGGTAGTGGGCATACTTAACTATAGGAGGATAAGACTCAGTCTCCTTCTTGTTTCATGTGTATATATGCCAGAGATGGGTATCTAGAGGACATAGATGCCAAGCCTAACCCCAGTAGTGGAGTTACTTACTGAGTATTTTATACTCATTCTTTCTCATGTTGTTATTTCAGGTAAGGGTAGAGATGCACCGGCGATGGACAAGCAAAATTCGTAATCGAGCCATCAGGACTAGTTTTTATGCTTCCGCATCATGAGATTTAAAGTTCTTTTCATGTTTCTCTTAACTTTTAGTTTTTATATTTAAAAATTACATTTAAGAATTTTTTTCAGACTTATTTATTGTCCTTTATGATTTATAGGTACCCTACTGTTTTAGTATTTGAATTTAATGAAAGTATTTTGAACTTACCTTATTTAATTAGCATTTATTTCGCTATAACCAAGTGTCGTTTTGAGTTCTATGCATACATATATTTAGTAATGGCCTAACTTATTTCCTAGGAGGTCGGGTCGTTACACGTTAACACTTCGTGGTCAAGTCTTATACAAACTCTTTGTATAGGACGCCCCCACTCGCATGTCCCCTACATGAATGATCAGGATCAAACCATCTATGACAAGTCACATCACTTGTAACTATTCCACAAAGCAGACCGCATCCGTAGCGTTACCAGGATAAGGTTTCCCTCCTATATTCATATATTACAGATCATTTTGGTTATCACTTAAGACATGATCCACTCGTATGTCACCATATACATGTTTAAGTTACATAAAGACAACCAGGGATTTTAGTTTATTGGTTTGTGGTAAAGCAAATAAAACATCCATATGAGCAAAATCTAGAAGTGAAGTAAATATCATATATTATACATCACAAGCGTTTGTACAAACTGTTTACAAACTACAGGACACGAGACTTTAGGGCATCAACCCCAACAGAAGGGAGGTCATGAAAATAAAACTAACCCTACAGCGGCCCAAAGGGGTAGAACGGCCATGGTTTCCAAAGGAAAATGTACCACTACAACCAGGAGGGACATTGGAAACGTAACTGTCCCAAGTATTTAACGGAGAAAAAGAAGGCTAAACAAGGTAAATATGATTTACTAATTTTGGAAACCTGTTTAGTGGAGAATGATGATTCTACTAGGATAATTGATTCAGGGTCACTAATCATGGTTGTTCTTCTTTTTAGAGAATTAGTTTTTTGCAGCAGCTCAAGACTGGCGAGATGACAATGCGGGTCGGAACTGGGCAAGTCGTCTCAGCAATAGTAGTAGAAGGCGTTAGATTACTTTTGCATAAATTTTTTTTGTTATTGAACAATGTTTATGTAGTTCCTGGTTTAAAGAGAAACTTGATTTTTATAAAGTGTTTGCGTGAACAACATTATTCTCTTTCTTTTAATACAGATAAAGTGTTCACATTTGTTCTACAAACTTAGAAAGTAATTTGTATGTGCAAAAACCATTAGCAACTAACGTGCTTTGAAATACTAAAATGTTCAGAACTACAACAACTCAAAATAAAAGACAAGAGATTTCTCCTAAAGAAAATACTCAACTTTGGCAACTAAAATTAGGTCACATAAATCTCAATAGTATTAAGAGGTTGGTAAAGAGTGGACTTCTAAGTGAGTTAGAAGAAGAATCTTTAGCAGTATGTGAGTCATGCCTTGAAGGCAAAATGATAAAAAGACTTTTTTACTAGAAAATGTCATGAAGCCAAAGGAACCCTTGGAACTTTTACATTCAGACCTTTGTGGTCCTATGAATGTTAAGGCAAGAGGAGGTTTTGAACATTTCATCTCTTTTATAGATGATTATTCAAGGTATGGGTATGTTTACCTAATGCGACATAAACCTAAAGCTCTTGAAATGTTCAAAGAGTATAAGGTTGAAGTTGAGAATTCATTAGGTTAAACCATTAAAACATTTTAATCAGATTGATGTGGAGAGTATGTGGATTTAAGATTCCAGGACTATATGATAAAACATGGAATCGTATCCCAACTCTCGACATCTAGTATACTTTAGTGGAATGGTGTATTAGAAAGGAAAAATAGAACCTTGTTGGGCATGGTTCGGTCTATGATAAGTTATGCTCATTTACCTAATTTGTTTTGGGGTTATGCATTAATGATTGCAGTTTATATTTTGAACTGTGCTCCATCCAAAAGTGTTTTTGAAACACCTTTGGAATTATGGAATGCTCATAAAGGTAGTTTCTTCAGAATTTGGGGCTGCCCAGTATATGTGCTTGTGGCAAATCCTAAGAAATTGAAACCTCAATCAAAATTGTACCCATTTGTAGGCTATCTCAAGGGAACGAGGGATGGTTACTTTTATGATCCTAAAGATAATAAAGTGTTTATATCAACAAATGCTACTTTTTTAGAAGAGAACCACATCAGGGAGCATAAACCTCGCAATAAAATTGTGTTGAATGAACTTTCCAATAAAATTACTGACACTTCAACAAGAGTTGTCGAAGAGGCCAGTGCATTAACAAAAGTTGTTGATGTCGGTTCATCTAGTCAAACACATCTACCTTAACAGTTGAGGGAGCCTCGACCTAGTGAGTGTTGAGGTTAATGCCCTAAACTCTCATAGGATCCTATAGTTTATAAACACTTGTATGAACAAACGCTTGTGATGTAATAATATGAGATATTTTCTTCACTGTTGTCTATGAAATATGAGATATTTTATTTTCATTTACCACAAACTAATAAACTGAGATCCCTAGTTGTCGATGTAACTTAAGCATGTATGTGAAGATAACAAGTGGATCATGCCTTAAGTGATAACCTAAAGGGTCTGTAGTATATGAATAAATGAGGGATACCTTATCCTGGTGACACTATGGATACAACTCGTTTTATAGATGTTACAAGTGTTGTAAAATGCTACATATGGTCTAATCCTGATCATTCATATGGAGACATGCAAGTGGGGGTGTCCTATACAAAGAAGTTTGTATAAGACTGGACCACAAAGTGTTTATTCTTGTTATATAACGCCATTCATGATAGAGACTTTCATTTCACTAGGATGACTATAGGTAACATGACCTTAATCCTGAATGAGTTGGAAACTCCTTCCTATGAGGGTGGTCCTTTGATTTGCATGGGTGCGAGTGACCAGATTGTCAACTCAAACCTACTACTTAGAAGATTCGTTTGATTGGGGAGCTGGGAACTCTACTACACAAGATGGAATTCACTTCTTTCCTGAAGTAGGGGTAAATAGATAGATTGCTCCCTTAAGGGTTGATTTCGAGGCTTGAACGATATGGCGCCACACACCTTCTCATGGCCTGAGAGGTGTTCACTCATAGTAAGACTATGATGTATTATTCATTAGAAAAATCAGTGGTACTTAAAGCTAACTACAGGGGCAAAATGGTAAATTGGCCCAGCTATACTTAAGAGCGATCTGTGAAGGGTTATCATACTATTGACTGGTTATATCTAATGGATACAGAAATATATCTGTAGTGAGAAGAGAGGCCTTTAGTGGAGTGACCGGCAGTTAACGGATGGTGGACCTCGTGATTAAAAAGTTTAGTAAGCTATTCACGTAGCGTTGGAACTTCAAACTACAGGTCCATAAGGTCCCCTTGGTTGCTCAATGAATTCAAGTTGAAAATTAGTTTTTGGGTTAGTTTGAAGTGTTCAAATTAACGAGAGGGAGTTTGATTATATATGATATAACTAAACTGGTTCAATTATATGTGATATAATTGATATGATGTATGAGATACATTAATTGGAGGATCTGATATAATTATGATTTATATTAATTAAAGGAGAAAAGGACTATAGTTTAAATGTTACATATAATGTAGTATTAAAACTATAGGTTATAAATATAATATGATAAGTTAGTTATTATATTTATTTATAATTAAAACAATTATATGATAATTGTGGATGGTTTCTCCTTTAACCATGCGTGAAAGTGGGAGGTTATGTTCAATTTTCATAAATGAAGGATAAAATGAAAAGAATTTTCATTTTGTCAAGACATCGCTTCATAAGTCGCATGACTAATCGTTTAACTGACTAGAGACTACACGATGGCCTTCTAAACGAGTGCCTAAGTGATCGTGTATAGCGTCTTTCTCTCAACGATCATGTAAAGCGATTTACTAAATGATCACGTGCCAAGTGAGATTCACTAAACGATTGTGTAAACGATCAATAGTGTTTTACTAAACGGTCGTGTACCTTCGAGTTTTACTAAATGATCAAGCATCTTAGTCTATGTGATAGATAGTAACCTCCTGCCACTTGCTTGATTGTATAGTTCAATCGTTACCTGCCTCCGTCCCTCTACACAATCCAATAGAGCCCACACCTCCTAGATTCTAACTCCAAGAATACCAAGGTTGCTGAGTGGTGGTGTCTAAGAGGTTGCTTGTTTGTGGAGAAGATTGTCTGTGATCTATGCGATAGTGAGAGATTTTCTAGACGATTGTAGAGAGAGGTTTTTGTTCCAAGTCTTCACGAGAGCGAAAGATTTGTAGAAGAAGAGTTCTTCAAAGGTATGTCTCTCGTTCCTTTTTGTATGTAATTACTAAAGCATGTTGTAATGTGTTAGAATATGCATAATTGGTTCTATGTCTCTCGTTCCTTTTTGTATGTGTGAATGCGTTTAATTCTATCACAATGGGTTTGGAAAGATCTTGCTTCTGCTCACTGATTCTCTTGGATAAGAGTTTCTTCAATTGGTATCAGAGTCAGGTTCTGATATTCCAAATCCATTGATGTATAGAATTGCATTTACTTACTTGGTGGGTGTTAAGCATGTCTACAATCTGTTTAAGTGTTAAATATGTTCGTGGATGTGGATTAATGGAGTTTCTGGGATGATTGCCTCTGGTTATTTATTCTTTTACATTTTCAAAGTTATTTGCAAGGGCCCCTATGTTTTTGGGCATATTAACTTGCTATCGAGTTTATAATTCAAAGTGTTTGAGTCAGTTTGAGTCGCTCGTGATGAAGCTTCAAGGCATGGAGATGCAAATTACTTCAAGAAAGAAGAAGACTAAGCGTTGATCAGATCGGGTAAACGATAGGGTAAGCGATCGTTGAGTATGGGATACTCGGTTACAAGGTGAACTTGCACACACTAAACGATCATGTACGTCAGCATCCTTCATTGCATAGTCACTGACTACACGATCGCCCAGTAAATGTTACTTATCGCTTAATCTTCTATCGTCTAGATGATCATGCTTCACAGCATTGTAGTCGTCTACACGATCGTTTAGACTTGCGATTAAATTTAGTGCGCTAAACAATCGAGTGGCCTCATGCTTCATCGCATAGTTAAAGGCACTCGTTCGTTGCTACACGATCGTGGCTACTCAACCATTTTACTAAACGATCAGCAAGAAGACTTCACCCGAGCGGTTCAAGACCAGGTTCGCTTATGAACTAGTTTGCTCGATGGTTTTACGTAATAGATAGAATTTATTTTCGATTTTTTAGGCTAATCATCCCGGTCCATTAATTTTATGGATGTACATAAGATGTATGTTTCATTATATGTCATATAGTTGAAATCCTACCATAGGTTATGCATTGGTCATATATCATCTCTATATTGTAAGAGTTGTGATATAGTAGTATGCATGATTTAAATTACTTAAGAGCATGCTCATGCATCATATAATATAAGAGTTATATTTATGCATGCATTAAGCATATTCATGCATCATCTTTATATTATAAGTGTTATAGTATAAGGGTGTATGGAAGCATGTATGCTTAGTTCATTACCAAGTATGTAAGAGTTATATCTATGAATGGACATTGCATGAAGCATGACACATAGGTTAAATTTATAAGAGTTATAAATACCTAGCCTAGCTTTGCAATGTGAATGGTTTTGGTTGTTTCTTTTATAAGAATTATAATAGAAATTAGAACTAAAATCAATAAGAAAGACATGCATATGAACTTAGGCTTAAATCATGTTTTAAAAGAGTTTTAAAATTTGATGGAGATAGACCTAAGATCAAGGTTCTAATGAGATTAGAAACCTCATGTTTAATCTTTTAATCAGTTCAATAGGATTAAATTGACTAGTAAAAGATTAAAAGTGTACCAAATCTATCTATAAAGAACCTTTTGTCTAAGGCGGTTCTATCTAGGCCAGGGTACTTAAGTTAACGGAAACAGAACACCCCTACCTAGGAACCTACCTAGAAAGGTGAATTAGATAGAATTCATGCATGCATGCAAATTTGATGATAGTTCGTTAAAGAGTTTAATGGAACTTGATTCGAACTTGTTTAATTATCAAAGACAAGAGTTGTTTTTGAGAAAATTAAACTCATTTAGATAAAACCAGTGGATAGATTGTCTAAGTTAATGAACCCCTAGGTAGAACATTCAATGAAAGACACTTAGGGTATATGATACTTCACTTAAACCTCTTCACGTTTCTCCTCAATGTTCACACCGTGAGATTTATCCTCGACCTCGAGGCACCCTGGGAGTGTCCCCCTAAAGGATGGTGTTTGGGTAGGTCAATACCAAGGTGAATGGAGAGAATGTTTATAATAAGTGGGAGCAGAACGTGTGACAACATATCCCATGGTCTATCTCATTAGGTTGGATAACGTTTCTATGCATCACCTCGAGGCACCCTGGGAGTGTCCCCCTATAGGATGGTAGTTTTGCACGATTCTTTATCTGATCTCCTGTATAGGATAAGGTCACTTTAGTTTCTTGTCCTAATCTACTTTTTCCCTACGGTGGACGCATTAGGGTGGAACTCTAGGGTCGAAAATGAAGGGTTACACTTACATGGAATTGTTAAAGGTTAACAATTCTGGACTGAAAAATGGTGACTCTTAGAGTCAATTACAAGAGTTGTTTCTGTCTAATGGTTGAAAATGTCTCATCCCAGTGAAGGGGCATTTGATCATCCCACCAGTAACTTTTGTCCTACATCGCATTGCGAAATAGATGTTTTTTCACTTAGGGTATATAGGAACTATTTTACTAAAACTAAAATTTGGACTTATAAAGTTTTTTCATGTTTTTCAACAACATTAAATTGGCTACAGACACATTAGCTCTATTAAGTGTCGATAAACTGACTGGTGAAAACTACGCTAGTTGGAAACACACAATAACTACTATACTGATCATCGATGACTTGAGATTCGTCTTTACGAAGGAATGTCCTCCTATTTTAACACAGAACGCCACTTGAAATGTTTGGGAGGCTTATGAGAGATGGACACGGGTGAACAAAAAGGCCCAAGCTTACATTTTGGCCAGTTTAAATGACGTTTTGGCCAAGAAGCATGAGCTTATGGTCTCGACGGGTGAGATCATGGAGTCCCTGTGGGAAATGTTTGGATAACCATCTAAACAACTCAAGCATGAAGCTCTAAAAAGCATCTTCAACTCCAAAATGGAGGAGGGTACATCTGTTCGAGAACACATTCTGAACATGATGGTCCACTTCAATATGGCAGAGATAAATGGGTCACGCATCGATGAGGGCAGTTAGGTTAGCATAATTTTGCTCTCGTTGCCAGATAGCTTCCTGTACTTTGTCAGCAATGTTGTGCTTAACAAAGTAGACTATACACTTATAACTCTCTTCAACGAGTTGCAAACATTACAATCCTTGCTGAAAAGTAAGGGGAAGAAGGTAGGTGAGGCAAATGTTACTTCATCTTCAAAGAAGTTCCATCAGGGTTCGACCTCAGGGACTAAGTCTGTACCTTATACTTCTAACACTTCTAAGTGGAAGAAAAATAAGGGTGGTAAGAGGAAGGGGAAGGCACATGCTAACCCGTAACCTGTCGCATAACGGGAAGGCGACCGACGCCGATTGACAAAGAAAAATGTTTCCATTGTAACCAGGACTAGCACTGGAAGCGAAATTGTCCTCTCTGGCTTAAGGAGAAGAAGAAGGCTAAGGCCAAGGCAAAACAAGGTAAATATGATTTACTAGTTTTGGTTGTTTAGGGGAAAATGATAATTCTACCTGGATTATTGACTCTCGGGCCACTAATCATGTTTGTTCTTCTTTTCAGGGGATTAGATCCTAGTGACAGCTTGAGGCTGGTGAAATGACAATGCGAGTAGGCACCGGGCACTTCCTCTCAGCTGTGGCAGTGGGAAGACTTCAATTGACTTTACAGAAGAAATTTATCATTTTGAATGATGTCTATGTTGTTCCTAAGTTAAAGCGAAACTTAATTTCTATAAAGTTTCTGATAAAATGTAAATACACTCTCAACTTTTCGGTGAATAAAGCCTTCTAAGCGAGTGCCTAAATGATCGTGTACCTTCAAGTTTTACTAAACGATTAAGCAACCTAGTCTATGTGATAGATAGTAACCTCTTCCCACTTGCTTGATCGTATAGTTTGATCATTGCCTGCCACCATCCCTCTACAAAATCCAACAGAGCCTACACCTCTTGGATTCTCACTCTGAGAATACCAAGGTTTCCGAGTGGTGGTGTCTAAGAGGTTGCTTGTTCATGGAGAAGATTGTTCGTGATCTATACGACAGCGAGATATTTTCTAGACGATTGTAGCGATAGCGAGAGTTTGTTGTTCCAAGTCTTCACGAGAGCGAGAAATTTGTAGAAGAAGAGTTCTTCAAAGGTATGTCTCTCGTTCCTTTTTGTATTTCATTACTAAAGCATGCTGTAATTTGTCAGAAGATGCATAACTATTCTGTATGTTTGTGAATGCGTTTAATTCTATCACAATAGGCTTGGAAAGATCTTGTCTCCACTCACTGGTTCTCTTGGATAAGAGTTCCTTTAGTGGGAGGGTTCCCAACCCACCTGCTCATTATATGGATTTAACAAAAACCCTAACCGTCATATCAGACGGTGAGATTAAGGATCCATTGTCCTATAAACAAGCAATAGATGATATGGACAAAGATGAATGAGTTAAGGCTATGGATCTCGAAATATAGTCTATGTACTTCAATTTAGTCTAGGATTTTATAGATCAACCTAATCGGGTAAAACCTATAGGTTGCAAATGAATCTACAAGAGGAAAACAGGTATAGCTGGGAAGGTACAAATAGACTAGTGGAAAAGGGTTATACCTAGGTTGAAGGAGTGGACTATGAAGAAATTTTCTCACCTATTCCCATGCTTAAGTCTATTCGAATTCTATGACCATTGCCACATTTTATGACTATGAGATATGGTAAATGGACTTCAAGGCTGTCTTTATGAATGGTAATCTTGAGGAGACCATCTATATACAGCAACCAAAGGGGTGTTCATTAAACAAGTTCAAGAGAAAATGGTTTGCAAGCTTAATCGATCCATTTATGGATTGAAACAGACGTCTTAATCTCAAAACATAAGATTTTATACTACGATCAAATCTTATGGCTTTGACCAAAATGATGAGCCTTGAGTCTACAAGGAAAAGATCAACAATTCAGAAGCTTTCTTATTGTTGTATGTCAATGGTATTCTACTCATTGAGAATGATGTAGGTCTATTGACAGATGTTAAATAGTGGTTAGCAGCCCAATTCCAAATGAAAGATTTGAGAGAGGCGCAGTTTGTTCTAGGGATCTTGAACATTAGGAATCGTAAAAACAAAATGCTAGTCTTGTCTCAAGCATCGTATATTGACAAAATGTTTGTCAAATATTTGATGTACAATTCTAATAGGGTTTATTACCTTTCAGCCATGAAATTATATTGTCCAAGGAACAGTGTCCTAAGACACTTTAATAAGTTGAGGAAATGAGACAGATCCCTTATACATCGGCTATTGGCAACCTTATGTATGCAATGTTATGTACTAAACCTGAAATTTTCTATGCATTAGATAACTATCCAATCCAGTATTAGATCACTAGACAGCAGTTAAATCCATTCTCAAGGATCTTCAAAAAATGAGGGACTACGTGCATGTGTATGGAGCTAAGAATTTGATCCTTACAGGATATACTAACTCTGATTTTCAGGTTGATGGGGATTCTAGGAAATCTACATCAGAATCAGTGATTAATCTTAATGGAGAAGTTATGGTCTGAAGAAGCACAAAGCAAGGCTGCATTGCTGACTCTACCATAAAAGTAGAGTATGTAGCGGCTTGTGAAGTTGTCAAGGAGGCTATATGGCTCAAGAAATATTTTATAGATCTGGAAGTTGTTCCTGAAAGTCAAAGCCCATCACTATTTATTATGATAATAGTTGTGATGTGGCTAATTCCAGAGAGCTTAAAAGCCACAAGAGAGAGAATCACATTGAGTGCAAATATCATCTTTTCCAGGAGATTATGCATCGCGGGGACATGTTCGTCAAGAAGATCGCTTCGGAGCACAATGTTGCAAATCCATTTACAAAGGCTCTCATGGATAAAATATTTGAGGGTCACCTAGAAATTATGGGTCTATGAGACATGCATCATCTAGTCAGGCCAAGTGAGAGATGTTACTGGACGCGTAATTTATGCTCTAGTTTATTGTTTTTTGTATTGTATTTTGTTTCTACTTTGTATTTGTACACCCCACTAGCTTTAGAACAAGTGGGAGATTATTGAGATTGATGTCCTAAATCTCGTGGGTTTCGTAGTTGTAACTCATTTGTACACGAATTATTTATTTAATAAAATATAGTGATATTTTATTTGACATTTAGTCTGCACTAACCCAAAACCAACAAACTGAGATCCTAGTTATTCAGTGTAGCTTAAACATGTATATGGACATACAAATGGATCATGTTTAAGTAATAACCTGAATGGTTTGTAGTATATAGATAAGGTTGGGTACCTTATCTTAGTAACACTACAGATATGACCCACTTTGTAATTGTTACAATTGTTATTAAGTGTTACAAATGATCTGATTCTGATCGTTCATATGGAGACATGTGAGTGGGCGTATCCTGTACAAAGATTTTGTATAAGACCGGACCACGAAATGATTAGTCTCCTTTTATAACACCGTTACTTGAAGAGACCTACATTTCACTAGGATGACTATAGGTAACTTGACCTTAATCCTGAGTACATTGTGAACACCTACTTATGAGGGCGATCATTTGATCTGTATAGGTGAGAGTGGCCAGATTTTTTTGACTCAATATGCCTACCATTTTGGGAATTCATCCGAGTGGGGAGCTGGGAACACAACTACATAAGATGGAATTCATCCATTCCCATGATTATGGTACATGGATAAATTTTTCCCTTAATGGCTGATTCCAAGTCTTGAATAATGGGGTGTCTCACCCTCTCACTAGCCAAAGAGGGGTCTAATTTATAGTTGGACTATAATAAATTGTTCATTAGAGGGATCAATGGTACTTAAGAAATTAGATGTAACTAGAGGGAAAAAATGGTAATTTTGACCTAGTTGTAGTTACGAAGGGTCAACTTATTGTTGATTGGTTATATTCAATGGACACATAAATATATTTATAATGGGAAGAGTGCAACTATCGATCCTTAGTGGAGTGATCGATAATTAATGAATGTTGATTAATTTAATTAAAGAGTTTAATTAATTAATCTCATATCATTGGAGCTTCTAATCTTTAGGTCCATAAGGTTCCCTTACTATCTCAATTAGGGTTAAATGAGAATCAATTAATTTTGGATTAATTTGAATTGTTCAAATTAATTAAAGGGAGTTAATTGTATGAGATGCAATTAAATAACATACTCCCCTGAGAAAGATAAATATTTGAATATGATTCAAATATTAATTATATGAATGAGATTCATGTAAAAATTGGAGGTTAAAATTAATATGAATACGATTCATATGAAAACAATAGATATGAGAGAATATAAAGTTAGTTTATATTATATATGATCTAATATAAACTATAGGTTATATTATGGTTATATTATATAGGATATAATATAAGGTCGTTTTAATTATATTATTTTAATATAATTAAAATGTTAAATAACTCCCCCGAGAGTTATTTTACGTGATAAGATAACTCCCTTCATCTCTCTCATATATAGGTACACAAAGAAGAAAAAGTAGTACACATTATTTGGCACTACGAAAAAAATCTCTATAAGAAAATTAATCTTCTTCTTATGTGAAATTCAATTCTCTCAAAAGAATTCCTTTCTCCCTCACCAAAATTAACAAGACTAGCCCAAAACTCGATTTTGATTCTCACCTTGAGAATAGTAAGGAAGTCACTTGTGATGGTATTCAAGAGATCCTGTGACATTGTTGTGGTCATGAGGAACAGAATTTCACTGTTTGTGAGCACTGAGAGAGGAATATGTGAAGCAAGTTTTCTTCAAGGGTATGTATACTTTTCCCTTTCCTCTCAGTAATTTAATTAAAAAGCATATTTAGGCTGAATTATTGTTTATCCTCTTTGTATCCTGTTTCCTCTAGTTTTAAGTTTTGTTCCAAAAACAAATTCACTGACACAAAGGAAATTAATCGTTTCCGCATCAGGAATTCAATTCCTTCACCCATAAATCGACTCCTTGCTACTAGTAAACTCTATGGAGGTGTCATGGTATGTACGTGGGAGATTAATTGTAAAGAAGTTGTTGTATGTAGATTTGTGAAAACTTGAAGAAGAATGAAGAACGGTTTTTCAAAGGTAACGTTTCTTCGTCCCTCTAGATTCATGCTTAACCTTTGTACTTGGCATAATGTATGTTACTGTTTTTCTTCTTTTCTATACTTAATTCTAAATCAAAATCAAAACAATATGTGATCAATCGCTTTCGTTAGGGATTCGATCCCTTCAGTAATAACCTAAAGGGTCTATAGTATATGGATAAAGTTGGGTATCTTATCGTAGTAACACTATGGATACGTCCTACTTTGTAATCCTTATAAATGATGTAATCCAAATCGTTCATATGGAGACATGTGAGTGTAGGGTATTCTATATAATGAATTTTTATAAGACTAGACTACGAAATAATTAATCTCTCTATATAACTTTGTTGATTGAAGAGATTAATATTTCAGGACGATCATATGTAAATTGATCTAATCCTGAGTGAGTTGTGAACTTCTGTTTATTAGGACTCGTCCTTTGATTTGCATGGGTGAAAGTGGCCTAAGTCACCGACTCAATAAACCTACCATTTCAAGGACTTGACCGAATAGGGAACTAAGAACATAATTTCATAATATGAAATTTACTTCTTCTGGTATAGGAAATGTATTGTAGTTCTCTTAAGTGCTGATTCCGAGACTTGAACAATTGGGCCCCAACCTCTCATTGGGTCAAGAAGGACTTGGTTTATGATAATATCATAAACAAATTGTTCATTAAAGGATCAGTGGTACATAAGGATATAGAGGTAACTATAGTGATAAAACGGACATTTAACCTAGCGGTAGTTATGTACAACTCGTGAAGGATCAATTTACATGTAATGGTTATATCAATGGATGCAACATGTCCTACAGTGCATAAAAGTGCAACTATGGTCTATAGTTATTTGCTCTATAGTTAATAAATGTTGATTAATTAATTAAAGAGTTAATTAATTAATCTCGAATTGTTAGAGCTTATAATTTGTAGGTCAATTAGGTTCCCTTGGTAGCTCACAATGGATTAACAAGAACCAATGTCTTGAAAGAATAATTTGAAGTATTCAAATTAATTTAGGGAATAACATGTTAATCGTATATGACATAATCAACATAATGTATATAGATACATTATAATATATAGTTAATTTTGAATTAATCTATATAATATGGGAGATTTATACTTTTGAATATGTTTCAAATAACAAGTTAATATGAATAATATTCATATTAAAATTATTTGATGCCATGTTGGCCTTGATTTCAGTGCATATTTTCATGCAACTAAAACTAATACATATCACGTCAAGTTCCTTCATTATCTAGTTTTTCTTTCTTGAGTTCAACCTTATCTAATATCTAAAAGTCAACCTTATTTTCATGCAACTGAAAATAATACATATCGCATCAAGTTCCTTCATTATTGGCCTACAATATCGTCTTGTCATTCTCATGCACAATCTAATACTAATTTAACATACTAGTTCTAGTTTTAAACTCTCTTTTTCTAGCAAAATTAAAAACCTAAATTCAATCAAATGGTGATCAAGCATTCAATTGATGACCCATAAACATGATAAAAAGTAAATAGTATTTAATCAATTAAACTATAGAAGCAAAATCCACAGACAATGTTGAAATCAATCAATCTCTAGAATTAAAAATATCTTAGCCACTCATGTTCAAAATTCAAGTCCTAATCATGTTGTACATAAACATAAAAGAAGAAATCGAAGAGAAAAGAGAGTTAGTCAACTTCGGCAACCAACTCTGGTGAAGATCACATCTAATGATCAACTCCAGTGACAACCACCTATAACGACCAATACTGACATTTACCTCAAGCAACCAACTCCGATGAAGTCCACCTCCAATGATCAACTTCGGCAATGACCACCTCTAGTGGCCAATTTCGACGATCACTTCGGGCGACCAACTCCAACCATCAACTTCGTTCTTCATCTCCAACCACTAACTCTAACGACTAACTCAACTGATCAAATACTTTAGAAAAGAAAGAAAAAAAAAAAGAGAAACTTTGATGAGGAAATTCTTTTAAATAAAAATTTGAAATTATTTAGTTTATAATGTTTAATAATCATCGTTTATAGTAATTTGATATTGAGAGATTTTCTAAGGATGATCGGGTCATCCTTATAAACCTACTTTTCAAAACATCCAAAAGACCAACGTCTTCTTAACAGTCCCACCACATTCTAGGAATAGGTATTGTATGTGTGTACTTGGTATGACTGACTAGCTTGACTATGTTAGTAAACAATATTTTTTTTGTATGCATGAAATTGGCTCATTATTAGTCAGGTTTACTCTTCTTTTTTTTTTTTTAAATCCTATTTTGGTCCTTGAACTGAGTTTTGTTCTAATTTTAGTCCTTGAACTTTTAAAACATCTATTTTAGTCGCTAACCTTTTAAAATGTGTTCATTCTAATCATGTTGTTAATTCTCTGTTAATTAATTAACAGATTGGTGATGTGACATCTAATTTTTTTTAAAAAAAATAAGGATTTGTTTATTTTCTCTTAACCATTACTCTTCTTCAAGGTTATGCCTTCCTTAAGCCCCATGTATGAATTCTTGGAATCATTCTATGGGCTCTCTTCAGCAACTCATTTTCTCCACCTTCTCATCCTTATCCCTTTATATAGTTACTGATTATTGGTGATTATTATCTTCTTCTCAATCTTTTTCTATGATTTTTTTATTACGATTTTTTCCTTTCATTTCTCTCTCTAAAAAGTTACAGAAAAATCGAAACAATTTTTCCTATATCTCAAATGGTGCAAAAATATAAGCTTTAAGCTTCCCCTTCTCTCTCTTTCTCTAACAAGTTTCAATTTAAAAACATCTATATGAGAAGTTACTAAAACATAAGCTTTCCTCTTTCTCTCTCTAAAAAGCTACAAAAAGGAGAAACTTCTCTCCCTCCCTCCCTTTTCCTCTCACAAAAGTTGAAGAAAATACCCAAACTCCTCTCCCTTCTATATTTTCTCTCTCTAAGAAGTTACAAAAATACAAATTACTCTCTTTAAGAAGTTTCACAAAAAAATTATTTAAGAATTTACAGAAACACAAACATGTGCTCTCTCTAGTTTCTCTGTCAAGAAAGATGGTGGAGGGAGAAATTAGGAGAGATTGTTGCATGAATATTAATGGGAAGATGGAGCAATTAAGATTATTCTCTCCGAATTGATAAACCTGTGAAGCGAATGAGAGTAGACCACCTAAATAAAATTCACCTCCTTCTTTGCAACTAATCATCCACGTGGATTATATATATATATATTCTTTAAACTAGATGTTACATCACTAATTTGTTAACTAATTAACAGAGAATTAATAGCAAGGACTAGAATAGATACATTTTAAAAGTTTAGGAACTAAAATAAACGTTTTAAAAGTTCGAAAACTAAAATAGGATTTAAACATTTTTTTTATAAACATGTATGTAAACCTCTGATGGCAACCCTATTTTTTGTGGTGTTCAACTCATACGTTACATTATCGTTAAAGTATGTTGTAGGGTTATTGATTATATAAATAATAGTAGTTTGTCAATATTAAATGCAATAATTATATGTAGAAAATTGTAAAAATATATTTTTATTTATTGAGCATGTTTCAGGACCACAATCGTTAAAGTATGTTGTAGAGATGTAATTGAGTAGATAATAGTGTTTTGTCTACATTAAATGCAATAGTTATATGTAGAAAACTGTAAAATATATTTTTATTTATTGGGTTCACATCCCAAATGAGTATTGAAGAATTTGGGAAAGTTTCTATAGTTGAATGGTGGAACAAAAAGTTAAGGAGAAACAATAAAAATAACAAATAATAGCAAAAAAATCCCATGAAAATATGTGTTTTTTAGGTTACAAAAACTGCACCAGATATCTATAATTCAACACAATTCAACTATACACTACAAACATAGACTTCCTAAACCATCTGAACTTTGTACCACAAACATAGATAATTATTGCCAACTCAGCTTAACTCTGCACTCCAAACACATACAATTATTATCTTATTCTTTTTCTATTTATTATTGGGTTAAATACTGTGTTGTTGTACTTTTGGATTAGTTCATTATGGTCCATATGCCTTGAAAATGTTCTTTTTTTTTACTATATACTTTCAACTATTGTTCATTTTTGTTACTATACTTTCAATTTTTATTCATTTTGGTCAACTTAGCTTTTAAATGATGATCATTTTGGTCCCTTAAAAATGAAATAAGATCACGCTTACCACGATCCATAATGAAAATTTGTGTAACCGTAATGAGATTCCATTGGTAGATCAATCGTAATGGGTCTCGATCACAAATGTAATTGGGTTTCTATTGATTACGTTTACTTAGAATTATTAATATGTCACATTTACTGTTACTGCCGTTTGTGAAGTTTTGTGAAAACCGATGTGGAAGCAAAACGGTGTCTCAAATTTGATTTTCATAAAATATTGGAATTATAGAAAAGAAACAATATGCATTTTAACAAATTATAGCATGCTTGAGAAAAATATAAAGGAAATTAAGGTTTAGATTTACATTGTTGGGGTTGATGCCCTAAATCTCGTAGGGTTCTGTAGTTTGTAATTGTATTGTATAAATATTTTATTTATTTAATAAAATATGAGATGTTTTATTTGATATTTAATAGCATTAAACCCACAAACCAATAAACTACATCCAAGGTTATCATCTGTGGCGTAAACATATATGTACAAACATATATAGGTGAATCAAGTTTAAGTGATAACCTAAATGGTCTATAGTAGATGGATAAGACTAGATATCTTATCCTGGTGGCACTACAAATACGGCTCGCTTTGTAGATGTTACAATTGTTATAAAGTGCTAAAAATGATCTAATCCTAATCATTCATGTGGAGACATGTGAGCAAGGGTATTTTAAACAAAAGAGTTTTTATAAGACTGGACCACGAAATGACTAGTCTTATTATATAATGTTCATAATTGAGACTTACATTTCACCAGGATGACTATAGGCGATATGACCTAAATCTTGAGTGAGTTGTGAACTCCTACCTATGAAAGCGGTCATTTGATTTGTATAGGTGAGAGTGGTCAGATCGCCGACTCGACAAGCCTACCATTTGGGAATTCATCTGATTGGGAAGCTGGGAACACAGCTATATAAAATGGAATTCACTCATTCCCCGAGGTCAGAGTAAGTAGATAAATTGCTCTCTTAAAGACTAATTTCGGGGTTTGAACAATGTGGCGCTACACCCGCTCCTGAGCCGAGAGGGATTTGGCCATAGTTGGACTATGACTTATTGTTCATTAGAGGGATCAGTGGTACTTAAGAAGTTAGATGTAACTACAGGAGCAAAACGGTAATTTTGGCCTAGTTGTACTTACGAGCAATTTGTGAAGGGTCATTGCACTGTTGACTGATTTTATCTTATGGACACAGAAATATATTTGTAGTGTGAAGAATGCAACTGACAATCTTTAGTGGAGTGTTCGACAGTTAATGGATGTTAAATAATATAATTAAAGAAGTTTAATTAATTATTCAAGTACCATTGGAGCTTCAAGCTGCAAATCCATAAGGTCCCTTCTGTAGCTCAACAAGGATAAAATGAGAATCAATTTTGGATTAATTTGAATTGTTCAAATTAATTGAGGGAATTAATTATATGTGATATAATTTAATTTAATTATATATGATATAATTACTAAAATATATTTGATATATTATAAAGTTTATTTGAGAGGAAATAAATATTTGAATACGATTCAAATATTAATTATGTGAATTGGACTCATATATTTAAATCTAGTATAAATCTCATTGTTGAGAGAATTAAATCTACAAGTAATATTGTATATGATACAATATTAACCATAGACTATATGTTACATATGATATAACATATAGTTATAGTTATATATATATATATATATATTAAAATGAAAATTATTTATTTATTTTAATTTTTTGAAATTAAGAGAGAGAAATAACTTCCCTTCCCTATTCTCTCTCAACCAAGGTACGTGAGTGGGTGGTTGGGAGGTTTTGATCTTCTTCTTCGTTTTTACATAATTACTATAATGTATTGATACATTATAGTAATTATATCAAATGCAATTAGATTAAATTAATTATATCACATATAATTAATTTCAATTTGAACAATTCAAATTAATCCAAAAACGGATTCTCATTAATTCTTGTTGAGCTACAAAGGAGACCTCATAGACCTGTAGCTTGAAGCTCTTAACAGTACGTGAATAATAACTAAACTCCTTTAATTAAATTATTCATCATCCTTTAACTGTCAGCCACTCCATTAAAGACTGACAGTTTTACTTCTTCGTACTACAGATATATTTATGTGTTCATTGGATATTACCAGTCAATAGTACGATGACCCTTCACAAAATGCTCATAAGCACAGCTAAACCAAAATTACCGTTTTTCTCCTGTAGTTACATCTAACTCCTTAAGTACCACTGATCCCTCTAATGAACAATAAATCATAATCTAACTATGACCAAACCCCTTTCGAGCCAGGAAAGGGTGCAGCGCCACATTGTTCAAGCCTTGAAATCAACCCTTAAGGGAGTAATTTATCTATTTACCCCGACATTAGGGAAAAAGTGAATTTCTTCTTATGTAGCTATGTTCCCAGCTCCCCAATCAGACGAATCCTCAAAATGGTAGCTTTGTTAAGACGACGATCTGGCCACTCTCACCCATACAAATCAAAGAACCGTCTTCATAGGCAAGA
The DNA here is from genome assembly GCF_027475165.1 of Benincasa hispida. Classification (NCBI taxonomy): domain Eukaryota; kingdom Viridiplantae; phylum Streptophyta; class Magnoliopsida; order Cucurbitales; family Cucurbitaceae; genus Benincasa; species Benincasa hispida. The sequence continues at coordinate 1,260,105 of NC_143482.1, read as the reverse complement.
GTTCACAACTCACTTAGGATTTAGGTCATGTCACCTATGGTCATATTGGTGAAATGTAAGTCTTTATTATAAATGATGTTATATAATAAGACTAAACATTTCGTGGTCCGGTCTTATATAAACTCTTTTGTATAGAATACCCCCGCTCACATATCTCCATATGAATGATCAGGATTAGATCATTTGTAGCATTTTTCAACAATTGTAACATCTACAATGGGGTCGTACACGTAGTGTCACCAAGATAAGGTATCCAACCTTATCCATCTATGACAGACCATTTAGGTTATCACTTAAACATGATCCACCAGTATGTCTCTACATACATGTTTAAGCTACAAAATAACCTTGGACGTTAGTTTATTGGTTTGTGGGTTTAATGCAAATAAATGTTAAATAAAACATCACATATTTTATTAGATAAATAAGACCCTACAAGATTTAAGTCATCAACCCCAACACTAAAAACATTAGCAACTAAAGCCTTCCTTAACACTAAAATGTTTAAGACTGCAGTAACTCAAAATAAAACTTCTCCTAAAGAAAAAACCCGTCTTTGGCACCTAAGGTTAGGATACATCAATCTAAATAGAATTGAGAGATTGGTTAAGAATGGACTTCTAAGCGAGTTAGAAGAAAAATCTTTACCTGTGTATGAGTCATGCCTTGAAGGCAAAATATCTAAAAGATTTTTTACTGGAAAAGGCCATAGAGCCAAAGAATCCTTAGAGTTTGTACATTCAGACCTCTATGATCCCATGAGTATTCAAGCAAGAGAAGGGTTTGAATATGTGCTTAAGGCAAATCCTAAGAAACCGGAACCTCAATTATGTCTATTTGTAGGCTACCCTAAAGGAACGAGAGTTGGTTACTTTTACGATCCTAACGAAAATTAAATGTTTGTGTCGACCAATGCTACATTTCTAAAGATGGACCACATTAGGGAGCATAATTCCCGCAGTAAGATTGTGTTGAATGAACTTTCAAAGAAAACTACTGAACCTTCAATAAGAGTTGTTGAAGAACCTAACACCTCAACAAGCGTTGTTGAAATTGGCTCATCTAGTAGGTCATGTCCACCTCAAGTGTTGAGGGAACCTCGATGTAGTGGAAGGATTGCGAACCCGCTTATCTATTACATGGGTTTAACATAAATCCTCACTATGGCAACTGACGGAGATGTTAAGGATCTATTGTTCTACAAGAAGGCAATGGAGGATGTTGACAAAGATGAGTGGATCAAATATATGGATATCAAAATAGAGTATATGTACTTCAATTCAGTTTGGGATCTTGTAGATCAACCTGATGGGGTAAAACCTATAGGTTGCAAATGGATCTACAAGAGGAAACGTGGTGCTGATGGAAAGGTGCAAACCTTCAAAACTAGACTGTGGTAAAGGATTATACCTAAGTTAAGGGAGTCGACTATGAGGAGACTTTTTCACCTATTGTCATGTTAAAGTTTATATGGATCCTCCTGTCCATTGTCTCATATTATGACTATGAAATTTGGCAAATGGATGTTAAGATTGCTTTCTGAATGGCAATCTTGAGAAGACCATTTATATGAACCAACCTGAGGGATTCCTAACCCAAGGTTAAGAGCAAAAAGTTTGTAGACTTAATCGATCCATTTATGGATTGAAGCAAGCTTCTTGACCTTGGAACATAAGATTTGATATTGGCTTCGATCAAAATGTTAATGAGCCTTGTGTTTACAAGATAATCATCAATAGCTCAGTAGCTTTTTTAGTGCTTTATGTAGACGATATCCTACTCATTGAGAATGATGTAGGTCTACTGACTGAAATTAAGAATTAGCTAGCGACCAAATTCCAAATGAAAGATTTGGTCACAGTTTGTTCTGGGCATTCAGATCTTTAGAGATCGAAAGAACAAAATGCTAGCTCTGCCTCAAGCATCGTACATTGATAAAACGTTTGTCAAGTTTTCGATGCAAAACTCTAAGAGAGGTTTACTACCTTTCAGACATGGAGTTATATTGCCTAAGGAACCGTGTCCTAAGATACCTCAAGAAGTTGAGGAAATGAGACGGACTCGCTATGCTCTCAGCGGAGGCGAAACTGTCGTCGTCCCCAACCGATCACGAATGCTTCAATCACCTTTGGATCAAGAACTCACAACGAAAACAACAATTCCAATCCTAATCTTGGACACCACTACAAGATTTCCTTAGCATTCTCTTGAGGGATTGAGAATCTACATGAGTTTGTGGGCTCTGTATATAATTTTGGGAGAGTGAGATAATAATTTTGAAAGGAATTTGTTAGCAGAGAGATTTCTTAGGAGAAGCCTACCAAAGATCACAGATGTTCTATGATTTTAGGACAGAAGACGATTCATCCACCAACCCCCACTCTCACGATTAACTGAGAGATATTAGGGGAGGGAAATTATTTTCATAACTTCTTCCCTTTAATTTAAATTTAAATTTAAATCATATTTTAATTTAATTAATAATAATAATTTATTATATGTAATATATATTATACTATATGTTATATCTAATAACACATAACCTATAGTTTATGTTATATCAAATATAATATAACCTATAATTTGAAAAACTCTCAATTAATCTAAGATATTTAATATAAATCAAATTCATATTAAATAATTATATGAATCCAATTCATATAAGTAATATTTGAATCATATTCAAATATTTATTTTCTCTCAAAATAAACTTTATGTTATAATAAATCAAATACATTATATTAATTATATCATATATAATTAATTCCCTCAATTAATTTGGACAATTCAAATTAATCCAAAATTAATTTGATTTTCAATAAACCCAGTTGAACTACCGATGGACCTTATGGACCTATAATTTGAAGCTCCAATGGTACTTGGATAATTAATTAAACTCTTTAATTAAAATACTTAATTTTCTTTAACTGTCGATCATTTCATTAAAGACCCACAACTGCACTCTTTGCACTACAGATGTATTTTTGTGTCCATTGGATATAACCAATCAACGGTACGATGACCCTTCACAAATTGCTCGTAAGTACAGTTGGGCCAAAAAGATCGTTTTACCCTTACAGTTATATCTAACTTCTTAATTACCACTCATCCCTCTAATAAACAATAAGTCACAGTCCAACTATGACCAAACCCCTCTCGAGATAGGAGAAAGTGTGGTGTCATATTGTTCAAGCTCTAGAATCAGCCCTTAAGAGAGCAATTTCTCTACTTTCTCTATCTATAGAGAATGAGTGAATTTCTTCTTCAGTAGCTTCATTTCCAGCTCCCCAATTGGACGAATCTCCAAAATTGTAGGCATATTAAGTCGGCGAACTGGCCACTTTCACCCATGCAGATCAAAGGACCGCCTTCATAAGCAAGAGTTCACAACTCACTCACGATTCAAGTCAAATCACTTATAATCATCCTGGTAAAATGTAAGTCTCTTATATCAAGGTGTTATATAGTGAGACTATTCATTTCGTGGTCTGGTCTTGTACAAACTTTTTGTATAGAACACTCTCGCTCACATGTCTTCACATGAATAATCAGGACCAAATCCTTTGTAACACTTTACAATAATTATAACAACTACAAAACGGGTTGTATTTGTAGTATCATCAAGATAAGGTACCCTGCCTTATCCATCTACTACAGACCATTTAGGTTATTATTTGAACATGATCCACCTGTATGTCTCCACATACATGTTCAAGTTACAGAAAACAACCTTGGATCTTAGTTTATTGATTTTGTGGGTTAATGCTACTAAATGTCAAATAAAATGCTTCATATTTTATTAGATAAATATATTGTTTGTAGATTACAATTACAGACTATATGACCCACTGAGATTTAGGGCACCAACCCCAACAGTTTGACCTCGATTATGATAATAGTAGTAGTAACAGTAAATATGACAGATTTATACTTTTCATACTATTACAATAACAATAATGGTAACCATAACGATATCAGCCAGTGGGTCCCACGTAATTTTGAAACACAATTGAATTTATCATCCTCTATGCCTCAATTGGATTGCATTCTTCAATTACAAAATAGGAAGTGGGCCCCACATTTCACTAAAATTATGGAATGTAAGTAAACAACAACCAAGTAATTAAATGGTGCCTACTTTTTTTATTACCATTGATTTATTACGTTTACCCACATGGCCTAAAATGAAACTAATCTAATATAAAGATCAAAATGAATATTTTGAAAGTATATGGATGAAAAAGGATGAAAGCAAACCATATAAGTGCCAAAAAGCAAAACATATAAATATGAAAGTAGTATTTAAACCTTTATTATTTCATCTAATAAAATTGACATTAAAAAAGTTAAGTTCATTGAAGAACTGTTTATTAAAAAAGACTAACCCTTTTAGTGAGAAATTCATGGACAACTCCGTCGAAGCTTCCGCCAGCTTCAAACACCTGTTGGGCCAACACCTTCCATATGCCGGCGTTTTGTCTAATCTCATTGCTTTTGTCTCCGACCATCACTTCCTCTATGCATTGCAATAGAGCTTCTCGATTCACAACTCCATTGTCGTTAGTCGGAGCTTTGAGGCCTACTTTCCAAACATCAGTGATGAACTTGGCATTTGTAGCCTGGTCAGTCCATCCTGGCACTGCCACCATCGGAACTCCCAAACTGACTCCCTCCAGTGTGGAGTTCCAGCCACAATGTGTCACGAAACATCCCACTGCTTCGTGCGCTAGAACCTCCAACTGCTGACACCACCGAACCACCAGCCCTCTTTCCCTCGTCTCTGCCATAAAATTCTTTGGAAGTTTCTCCACATCCGATGTTCTGACCTGATATTTCAAATAGCGCCTTCAAAAGTCTTTAATCAAATACAATTCAATGATTTTAACCCATATATTATTTGATTGATAGATTACAAGATTTCAAATAGGTTCCAAATTTTCTTTTTTATTTTAGTTGCAGTGTGAGGAAAATAGAACCTCCTGTTCCGACATTAAAGAGGGAAAATGCAAGCTAATTATTAAGCTATTAATGGTAATTAAATTTAGGTTAAAATATTGTGAATATCAAACTAGTGGATCATAAAACTACACAACAATTGTTAAAATAAATGGTTAATATAAGATGAAATTTAGGTTAAAAGTATCATTTATTTGAGTTTCATCTCATCGTAATCTTTCAATTTTAATACCTACATTTTCATTAAATCATAAAGTTAGTCACTATGGTTCATTAAACAATAAATTAACAATTATATAAATTTACACCCTCTTCTAGATTTCGTTTAAGCAAAATATCGTGTAAAACTTATAATTTGGGTCAATTAAACTCCTAAATTTTCATGAGTCAATCAATCCATGCACTAATTCTCAAATGTGTATAGACTTCTTCAAATGTTTTGTTTTACAAATAGATGATTAGAATGAATGCATGAATCATTCTCAAATAAAATTTTGAACAAGAGCGTAGGCCTAGTTTGGGATTACTTTAGCTTTTAAAACAATTGTTGTCAGTTGTGGTTTCAGAAAAATCAACTGTGAAAAAAGTAAAATAATGTTTAGTAAATTTTAATTTTAAATTAGAAAAACTAATTACATTGTTAGATAAATTAATACTAAATTGGTGTAATTTAATTTGAGTCAAGGTAAGCTTGTTATTTTAATTATTTTTTACATTATAGTGAATTTATAATTTATTATAATATATTTTTTAAAAAAAAATTATATGATTTGAATTTCATCTAATTTTTTTTTAATCTTAATTATTTGATAAAAGTTTAAGAAAAATAATTGTTATAAAAAATAAAATCAATTAAAATTTTAAAATATACGTTAAAAATATATCAATATGAAATGATATTATTATATTATATTTATTTAAATTGTTAAGGAAATAATAGATTTTTAGGAAAGTTGAATGTAAGAACTACCATTATGAATAGTTACACATTAGTTAGATTTAAAAATGATAAAATTTCACACAAGTTATTTTTCAAACGAAATGTATTAACTTTTCAAACGAAATGTAATAGAACGTGTAAACTAATACACTCGCGACCAAAAAAAATCAATGTTTAAACTTTAATCAGATCTATACACAAGTACAAATTGGTATTTTCCTTTTTTTTTTTTAATATTCAAATATTTAATTATTATTTTTATAACAAATTTTTAATCCATTAACAAAATATAATATAATTATTGTATTTGTTAAATGGAGGTCTCAATCAAAATTCTCGTGTGGAGAGCACAAAGATTAGGTACAACTAGAGCTATCATGATTATTTTTAAATAATATATCCAAAAAGAAATTAGAATATAAAATTTTGAAATTACCACCCACAGAAACTGCCAATCACTGCTCTTCAAACAGCCGGCCATCTCCTCCATTTGCTCCGCCGGTACCTTCCCTAAACTCCCAAACGACACATAAACCACCGACCCTTTCCGGCGGCCGTCAAGCCACTTCAGGCTAACATCGCCGTCTGGATTGAAGAGGCTGAACCCGTAGTCTCTGTCGTCTTCGATCCGGCCGTCCAAGAATCCTGAAGGAATACTCGGTCCAACCGCCCTAATCGCCGGCCATATTCTCTTCAAACACTCCAAAACCTAAAAATCAATAATCATTACAATCAAATTACTCCAAAATTCGAAGCCGATTTCACCGATTGAGTAACCAATTTCGATTACCTCTCTCTCCAATTCGTAAAACGTATTGCAGAAAATCCAATCGGCTTTATCGACGTTCGCGTACTGGTTCACAAGCAGATCGTAATACGCTGGATATGTTCCTAATTGATGTATAAACGACGGAAATTCCGGCGGTTGTAGCGGCGGCAAACCAGGAATCTCAATCGCTCTATCCGGAAGAGGTAACTCGATTAATCCTTTGTAAACGTGGTAATAAATATCAGCGACGGCGCAAGATTGAGTGAAAAACACCGCCGTACTGATCTCGAACTCGTTCGCGATATCGAGAGCCCAAGAGAGGAAGCTGTCGTAGACGACGCAATCCGCAGGGGAAGCAGAGGTGGAGAGCCGCAGTAGGACCTCCCGAAGCGACTCAGATCCGAATTGGCGGAGGGAATCGAGGTAGATTTGGGCGCTCTCAGCGGAGGCGAAACCGCCGTCGTCGTAGCCGTCGGAGATAGTGAGGAGGGGGAAAGAAGAAGGAATAGAGTGAGAAGTGCGAGCGATGAAATTGGTTGTGACGAGGCTGATTTTGAGTCCTCTTTTTTGCAGGCGCTTAGAGAATTGGAGCATCGGATTGATGTGGCCCTGCGCTGGGTAGAGCACGATGAGGATATGAGGTGTACGGTCGTCTCTGTCAGTGGCGTCCGCCATTGAAATGGAACAGTTATCTCTCTCTCTCTCTCACTGTGTATATAGAGAAAATGGAGAGCGGCCAAAGAAAGAATAAGACATGCAATTGCTATTAACATGGCACATTCTTTATATTCTTGTAAATATTTGTATTTGATTAATATATGTATTTAAGATTTCAATATATATATGTAGGCTAATTGTTTTAAATTGGAAATATTTTTAAATATAACCAAATTTTATAGATATCTATAAATAATGACATTTAATATATATATATATAATGGACGATGATTAGGTAGAGTTTTACTCCTTTTTTAATCCACAAAGAAAAAAATTAAAAAATTCATTTACAAAAAAACGCTAAAACCATGTGTCAATTTTTCAGCTCCTTGGAACTTGGACTAGAGCACCTAAGTATTTTTCATATAAAATCTAGATGTCAATTTTATACGAGCTTCGTATAAATATCAATGACATATAGTTTGAAAAAAAGTTAAATTTTAGTTATTAATGAGATTTTATCAAATCGATTAAAATCATAGTATAACTTCCTCCAAGTTATATGACCAAAATTTTAATTTGACAGAATTTTAAAATTAAAAAAAAAAATGTAGTCATGGTAACACAAGTTAAGATGTTTGTATTATTTATATTATATAATTACTAACTTTTTTTTGCTATTTTTTTTTATATTCCATGATTTTCTTTACGAGATAATAGAATTCTTGATTCACCTTTCATGTCATGTCCAACCCATGGAAATGTTGATATATCTAGTAAAATCTAATATCATTATTATTTACTTTACCAACAAGAGCATGTTCGATTAGTAGAATGTTATGTCCATGTCAATGTAGAGATATATAATTTGAAAGTTGACACTACAACAAAAACAAGCTTCCATGACTCTTAAAAATTATACACATTTCTTGACCTTTTTTTTTTTTAGTCCTTGAATTGACCATCAAATAAAATGCATCAATGACACATCTAAAATTTATTATTATTACTTGATTTATGACTTTTAAATGAAGTCAACAATGAGAGTTTTTTTTTTTTGTTTCATAGATATTGCGATTTCAAACAGATATTTGTTTCAAAGAATTTCACTTTTTAGATTCTAGGATATTATTATCCAATGAACTTTGAAACCCATCTGACATGGGTTTTTAATACCCTACATACTTGGGGGGGTTTTATACCTAGAAAATAAATAGAATCTGATTAATTAATAAATTAATATTAATTAATCATTACTATTAATTTTAATCAATTATTAAATATATTTTTTTAGACTTAATAAATTTTAAATTGGAAAATTATTTTAAATTTCAAACTGTTGAAAGCATTTCACATTGATAAACATATTTTGCTATATTTGTAAATACTTTGGTTTTTTTTCTATATTTGAAAAACGCTCTTCATCTAATACATTTGTCATTGATAATATTAATTATTTAAGATATTTTTTATTATTATTTATTAATATTCAATGTAATTAATTTATTGATTAAATAAAATAATTTAAATAGTTTTTAACTAAAAAATAGTAGTTTAATGATATTTTAAGGAATTAAATAATTAATAAATATAACAATATATTAAATAATTAAATTTGATTATGACCACACTGCATTACTTGTTCTCTTACATTTGATTAAATAATTATTTAGTTTTAGTTCCTATATACAAATTTAGTAAATCAAACACATTCATTTAACTTCCAGACATTAATTATCTTGCAAATCCAAACACAAACATTAATTATCTCAAAAATTTTAAATCACGTCATTTAACTTCCATATTCATCAAACTGTCATCCAAATAGCCCCTAAATAATTATTGACATTTATTATTGACCATAGTAACATTTTTAATGACAATTTATCATTGTCAATAAATGTCCAAAAAATTGATTTTTTTCTAAATCAATTAAACTTTTATATTAATATTGATAATCTATAAAAAAAAACATGAATTTTCACATTTATAGTGTCAATAATAGTTTTAATCGTGACACTTTCTATATGTCACAGAATTACATAGAATGACACTTAATTATAGTCACTAAAGTTTGATTTATAACAATATTACAATATCAAATAAATTCATTTCATGACATTTGTAAAATGCCAGAGAAATGTGTGTATAAATGGAAAATTATTTGGTTCATACTTGTCATTACACCTATGTTTCCTCCAATTTTGACACATATTCGTACAAACATAAATATGAATTTTCATATATAACAATAAGATGGTAACGTTTTATACAAAGAAATTGTATACAAGGAAACTAGTGACCAAATTTTATGCTTTGTTTACAATAAACTAAATACAACAAATGTTGGAGAAAAATGAGCATAGCTCAACTAACATAATGTTTGGTTTATCAACGTCGAAGTCAAATATTCTATTCTCCCACCTCACCTATTGTCAAATAATAAAATAAGTGTTGCCAAAAAAGTATTGGCACTATCTTAACAAAAAGGAATACATAAATAAATAATTTTCTTTACTATTTTCTCACTTTAACCCATTTGTGCAAGACCTAAGAAAAAATAATATTCATTTTAGAATTCGACCAAATACATTAATGTCAACAATAATAACAATATTTATAAGATATATCTTCTAAATGTTTACAATTGTCACAACTAATTAAATATAAATCTTGTCCAAAACAATTGTTATATGAATAATATCACATAGAATATCAGAGAATATATAACCTTGTAAACGTGAAAGAATCTAAGCTCAACGATTTCACTTTGTCTCCTTAAGAAATTTTACTCACTCTAGCACCTGAGTTTCTTGAGTAATTGTCTCCCAATATAGAACAAATTACCTTTTTTATGGAGTTCATTGTTGCTGTTAACTATCACAATGATGTCTCCCTTTTTGGGGCCGCATTAGACTAGGCTCACCCAATTGCTGTCAGAGATGGGACAAATTACCCCTGCGTCAAGCCACTTGATGATTTCTTTCTTCAACACTTCTTTCATGACAGGATTTAGCCTACGTTGAGGCTCGATCGATCCCGGTTTCCCTTCCTCTTACCGAATCTTGTGCATGCAGTAGGATGGGTTGATACCATGAATATCAGTCAGCGTCCTTCTGATTGCACGTGTATGCCTTTTCAACATCTACAAAAGAGAAAACTCGTTAGGCTTAAAAAGATTGGCTAAAATAATCACAGGCAAAGTATTATTGGGTCCAAGAAAAGCATATTTTAAGTGATGAGATAAAGGTTTCAATTCCAATGTTGGTGGTTCTTCTAAAGATGGACGTGGTGGTTTAACTTGCCGCTCATTCAAACTTAGCGGCTCAAATTTTCTTATGATTTCTTCTAACGCATAGACCTCGCTGACTTGGTCCATTTCTTCTTCATCATGCAGGTCAATTGGACTGTCAAGTTGACATTGTTCATCGTCTAAGAACCTTAATGCATTCAGCACATTAAATTTTACTTCTTGGTTATCCACACGCATAGGCAGTTCTCCCTTGTGTACATCTATCGATACTTTCCCAGTGGCAAGAAATGGGCGTCCAAGGATGATTGGAACATTCCGATCTACTTCATAATCTAAAATAATGAAATCGGCTGGGAATATAAACTTTTCAACCTTCACCCAAACGTCTTCAATCTTTCCTTCTGGATATGTGATGGTCTTGTCAGCGAGCTGAAGCGTCACAAAGTCGGTTGCACTTCACTAATTCCTAGTTTCTTGAAAACTAAAAGGGGCATGAAGTTAATGCTGGCTCCCAAGTCGTACAACGCATTTCCTACATTTATCCCTCTAATTGAACAAGGGACTGTAAAGCTTCTCAGGTCCTTCTACTTCTTAGGAAGTTTGTTATTGATCAACGCGTTGCTTTCCTGCGTCAGCACCATGACTTCCAACTCGCTGACTTTTCTTTTCTTCGTTAGAACATCCTCAAGGAATTTCACACTTTGGTATTTATTCCAAGGCTTCTTTAAGAGGAATATTAATGTGAAATTGCCTTAGGATCTCGAGGAAATTCCTGAATTACTGCTCATCATTCTTCTTCTGCAGGAGTCTGGGAAATGGTGCGTTCAGATGCACCACAGGTGACCCTACGTTAGACGTGCTCGATTCGGAATGACTTGTAGTTTCAAGTGTTCTTTCTTCTTGCTCTTCAAATGCCTTGGTGTGCATTGTGTGCTCATCTGCTGAAAGATTTTTATTTCTTGGGTTCATCTTTTTCTCTACTAGAGGTCTACCACTTCGCAATATCACCGCATGACAATGCTCCTTCCCATTATTACTTCCAGGGGTTTTTATATTGCTAGGCAAGACTCCTTGCTGCCGATTCTTCAGCTCACTAACAATCTGCCTCACTTGTATCTTCAAGTTCCTGATAGATAACGCCTAGCTCTTCAATAATGTGTCATTCTGGGCCATGTACTCCTTCAAGAGATTCTCAAGCGGAGAAGTTAAACGTGACACCTGACCACCTCTATTGAAAGATTGATGTTGAGGTTGTTATGATGACTGGAATCCAGGCGGCGGTCCCTGTTTTTGCTGTTGGGTTGCTCCCGGATGATCTTGTTCCTGCTGATGACCTCCTTAAGAAAAATTTGGATGGTTTCTCCATCCCAGGTTGTAAGTGTTTGAGAATGGGTTATTCTTGATAAAATAGACTGATTATGGATTCTGCGGGCAGCCATTATAGGAGTGAGGTTCTCCACAACCCATACAGTTGTCTATGGGATGTACGAATTCGTCCACTTGATTTACCTTTTGAGTACGAGCTGCATTTCCCCTTGATAAATTTTGCAAAAGGTTTGTCATAGCAACCACTTATGCAAAGAGTGTGGCAATTGTGTTTGAATCAACATTATTCACACTCTGAGAATGCCTCCTATTGTCTGTTCTAGCCTCATAAGTATCGTCTACCCATTCCATGTTGTGTTTGGTAATACGATCTGGTATTTCCTTAGCTTCATTGTAGGACTTATCCATTATGTCGCCAGCTGCGACTACGGTAGTTGCCATTTGAGAAGCTCGGTTCAGGCCTCCATAAAAGGTTTCCATTTGAACAGTTAAAGGTAGTCCATGGTTAGGACAGTTCTTGACTAATTCCTTGAAGAATTCCCATGCGGCACTCAATGTTTCAACTCTCCTTGTTCGAAGTTCATAATTTATTTATGCCTCCTTGCATTGATAGTTGGAGGGAAGTACTTCTACATGAACTTCTCCATTAATTTCTCCCATGTTTTAATTTTGCCAAGTTCCAAGGAACTTACCCATTGCTTTGCGTCATCGCAGAGAGAATAGGGGAATAAAGAGAGTATGATGGCTTTCGGAGTGATTCCAGGAATCACAAACAAGTTGCACGTTTCTAGGAAGCGTTTCATGTAGGCATGAGGATCTTCACCACGAGCACCTCCAAACTGACCTACAGTTCGAAGCATCTAGAGCATTACAGACTTCATCTCAAATTTTGTTCCATCTGGCGTCAGGTATATGATCCCTGGTGAGAAGTCATACAGCACAGGTGACGCATACTCCCCTATTGGATGCGTACTATTGTTTGCCATCAGGATTGGATTTGCGTCAGTGTTGACTAATTGTTGAGCTAAGTTTTGGTTTAGTTGATCATCTGCCATTTGTTGTTATCTTTGTTGTTGCTATCTGAGATGTTGCTTCCTTAACCTTCGATGACGATTCGATCAGTTTCTTCATCTAAAGGTACTTTCAACTTCGGGGTCATATAGGAGCTCAGAAGTGTTTTCCCTGCTCATAAAACATTTACAAGCTTCGGCTTAGCTTGTAATACTCCCTCATCCGCAAGTTTTCTACAAAGGATACAAGCAAAATTCATGTTAGCCTTGTTGCTAAATCCCCGACAACGACGCCAAAAACTTGTTCGTGATTTTGTGATGTGTGCTAAAAGTGTATAATGAATGGAAATGGAAGATAAGTTGATATGAATGAAGATGAATGGTGAATGAGTTCTCTAGGTGAGAAGAATGGATGATGCGTTACACTCATTGGATGATGCGTACAAGCTTTACCTGAGCTAGATCCAAGTATAAATCTAAGTCAAGTTCCTGGTAAGTCCAGGGTCGAACATGAGGATTTAAGTCAGACTAACGCAAGCCTTACGTTGCGCAGATGTAGAGGGGTTCTTAACAAATACTAAAAAAGGTTATCTACACTACTTTAACTGTTTGCATACAAGAAGAAACGGGAGTTCAAGTGAAATATATGGTTCAATGAAGGAATGATGCTAAGTGAAGAGTCAATAGATTGATGCAAGTAAGATGAACAAGAAAGAGTGGGCAAGAATGAAAATGAAATATGCGTATTTACAATCAAGTGTATGTCAATGTGTTGGGTTTCTGTCTATCTAATCATTTAACATTTCTTAATGCAAATGCCACATGTTCCTATCTCTAGGGTGAATGCATTGGATATAGAAAATAGTGAACCACAAGTATCTTTATCTTTAGAGCTACTGTGCATTCTGACTTGATGTGTTTCTAGCTTTCCTATTCTCTCGAATAGTTTAGTTGAGATAACTTCAACCAAATGATTAGAATGATTAAAGCTTTTAGAATTTTAGCATGCTCAAAGTCACAAACGCATTTAACACGGTAGATTGTAAGTAAAGGCAAGTGAATGGATTAAATGCACGATTTTATAAAGATTGAAATTGTCTTTACAATAATACACTTAATCGTATGAATGATGAATGGAAATAGAGTAAAAAGAGAATGAGTCAAACCGTAGAGTTCAATTTCTTGTCCTCTTTGGCTTGATCTTAATGTGCGTACAACCAACTTGTTAAAGAAATGAAGAAAAGTTCTCTTTTGAGCTTGGTTCTCTTCAATTCTCCTTGATCAATAATGGTGATGTTTCTTTTCCTCATGTGATCTTCTTGCAGCAGCAGCACTACTCTATTCTAAGCTCTCTATATTATTCTATTCTCTCTATGCTAAGTGTTAAGTGTTCCATTTTCTAGGTGCAAGTCTTTTATTTATAGGCGTTTTTTCTCAGCAACTTGTAATATGACAACATTAATTTCCATATTCTGGTCAGCCGCCTGCCATCTCAGTTGCTTTTCAGACGCCAACATTCAGATGCTCATACTTGCAAGTGGTGATTTGACGGGAACAGCTCGAACCAATGTATCTTTTATGCGTTGGAACTCTTCAAACGCATGCCTTTGCATTAGTTTCGCTTGCGAAATTTAGTAAAATTTACTGAAATCATGCGATAAGATGCGTTAGTGACACAGTTTTATCAAAAATAATGTTTTTGTAAAGGTTAGTTATGCATGAAAGATTCCACACGTTTTCCTTTAAGAGAGATGAGATTTTGTCATTAAGAATTCTGATTGTTCCAACTTTCAAGAGACAATAACTTGTATTTCTACAAATTATCATATATATATATATATATATATATATATATATATAATTACTAACTTATCATGATATATATACTAAACTACATGTTATATCAAATATAACTTATAACTTATAGTTTTAATATTGTATCCCATACAATATAACCTATAGTTCCTTTTCTCTCTCATATGGCATTTAATATAAATCGCATTTATATTAAATTTAAAAATTATGAATCTAATTCATATAATTAATATTTAAATCTTATGCAAATATTTATTTCCTCTCACATATGCTATATTGTATCAAATACATTATAATAATTATATCACATATAATCAAAATAACTTAATTATATCATATATAATTAAATCCCTCATTTAATTTGAACAATTCAAATTAATCCAAAAAAATAATTCCCATTTAATCCTATTGAGCTACCAATGGGACCTCATAGATCTGTAGCTTGAAGCTCCAACGGTACATGAATAATTGATCAAACTCTTTAATTAAATTATTCATCATTCCGTTAACTGTCAAGCACTCCACTAAAGACCAAAAGCTGCACTTTTTGCACTACAGATATATTTTTGTGTCCATTGGATATAACCAATCAATAAAACGACGACCCTTCACAAATTACTCATAAGTACAATTGGACCAAAATTATCGTTTTGCCCCTATAGTTACATCTAACTCCTTAAGTACCATCGATCCCTCTAATGAACAATAGATCATAGTCCAATTATGACTAAACCCATCTCAGACCACGAGAGGGTGTGGCGCCACATTGTTCAAGCCCCGAAATCAACCCTTAAGAGAGCAATTTATCTACTTACCCCGATCTTAGGGAAGGAGTGAATTCCTTCTTGTGTAGCTGTGTTCCCAGCTCTCTAATCGGACGAATCCCCAAAATGGTAGGCTTATTGAGTTGGCGATCTAGCCACTCTCACCCATACAAACAAAGGATTGTCCTCATAGGCAGGAGTTCATAACTCTCTCAGAATTCAGGTCATGTTACCTATGGTCATCCTGATGAAATGTAAGTCTCTATTATGAACAGCGTTATATAATGAAACTAAATATTTTGTGGTCCGATCTTATATAAAATTCTTTGTATAGAATATCCCCGCTCACATATCTATACATGAATGATCATAATCAGATCATTTGTAGCACTTTATAATAATTATAATACCTACAAAACGGGCCATGCTCGTAATGTCACCAGGATAAGGTACCCAGCCTTATCCATCTACTACAAACTATTTAGATTATCACTTAAACATGATCCACTCGTATGTCTCTACATATATGTTTTGTTGGAGATGATACCCTAAACTCTCATTGGGTCCTGTAGTTTGTAAACACAGTATTGAACAAACGCTTGTAATGTAATAATATATGATATTTTCTTCACTGTTGTCTATGGAACATTGGATGTTTTATTTGCTTTACCACAAACCAATAAGCTAAGATCTCTGGTTGTCGTTGTAACTTAAGCATGTATGTGGAGACATATAAGTAGATCATGTCTTAAGTGATAACCAAAATGGTTTATAGCATATGGATATAGGAGGGAAACCTTATCCTGATAATGCTACGGATGCGGCCCGCTTTGTAGAATAGTTACAAGTGTTGTGACTTGCTACAGATGGTCTGATCCTAATCATTCCTGTGAAGACATACGAGCGCGGGCGTTCTAAACAAAGGAGTTTGTATAAGACCGGACCACAAAGTGTTATAGTCTCGTTATATAACGCCGTTCATGATAGAGACTTCACTTCACTAGGATGATCATAGGTAACATGACCTCAATCCTAAGTGAGTTGGGAACTCCTGTCTTTGAGGGCGGTCCTTTGATTTGCATAGATGCGAGTGGCCAGATCACCGACTTAAACCTACCACTTTGGGGATTCGTCTAATTTGGGAGCTAGGAACTCAGCTACACAATATAGAATTCACTCCTTCCCCAATGCAGGGGTAAGTAGATAGATTGCTCCCTTAAAGGTTGATTCTGGGGCATGAACAATGTGGTGCCACACACCTTCTCATGGCCCAAGAGGTGTCCACACATAGTATGACTATGTTGTATTGTTCATTAGAGGGATTAGTGGTACTTAAGGAGTTAGATGTAACTATAGGGGCAAAACAGTAAATTGGTCTAGTTGTACTTACGAGCATCTGTGAAGGGTTATCGTACTATTGATTAGTTATAATCGATGGACACGAAAATATATATGTGGCGAAAAGAGTGCAGCTGTCGATCTTTAGTGGAATGCCTAACAGTTAAAAGATGGTGGATCTCGTGGCTAAAGAGTTTAGTCAGCTATTCACATATCGTTGGAGCTTCGAGCCATAGGTCCATAAGGTCCTCTCGGTAGCTCAATGGATTCAAGTTGAGAATCATTTTTTGGGTAAGTTTGAAGTGTTCAAATTGACAAGAGGGAGTTCAATTATATATGATATGATTGAACTGGTCAATTATATATGATATGGTTGAACTGGTCAATTATATATGATATGGTTGACATGATGTATGAGATACATTAATTGGAGGAAAATGATATAAATATGATTTATATCTAGTGGAGAAGAAAAGGACTATGGTTCATATATTGCATATGATGTGATATTGAACCATAGGTTATAAATATAATATGATTATATTTATTTTTTAATTTAAACAATTATGGGATAATTGTTTACAGTTTTTTCTCTATAACCGAATGAGATAGTGGGAGGTTGCATCCAGTTTCGTAACTAAAGGATAAAATGAAAATGGTTTTCATTTTGCAAAGTGATCAGATATTCGCTCACCGATTGAATACACTGCCTATCGCCTAGCAAACTGAGAGCATACACAACAGCTCAAAGTTTACTAAGCAATCGTGTACACGCGCGCATTTCCTAAACAATTGCATAGAATTACCTAAATGATCGTCTAGCTTTTTCTAAGCGATGGCGTGCCCGAGCATTTTACTAAACAATCGTCTATACGATTAGCCCCAGTTTACTACACGATCGTGTACCTCTACCTAAACGATCAAGCATCCATCTATACGATAGACTGCCGATATCTCCCACTTGCTTGGTCGTAGTAAACGATCGTTCCTGCCTTCTTCCCTCTACCAAATCCAACAGAGCTCACACCTCCTAGATTCTCATTCCGAGAATACCGAGGAGTGGTTTCTTCCCTGCTGCCTTGTTCGTAAGGAGTCCGTTCGTGGATAGATGAAAGCGAGATTTGGTGGACGATAAGTTTGACGATCTCAGCGACAACGAGATTGGTTAGAGTGACGAGAGCGAGATTGAAAGGCGAAGAAGAGTTCTTCAACTGCTATGTATCTTACTCTTTTGTTACTGAAAGTTTCAAAGTATGCCATAATTTGTTGTTGAATGCATAACTAGTATGTTTGATTGTGAATGTAATATTTCTGTAACAATGAGTTTGGAACTATTTTGCTTTCGCTCAGAGGGACTCTTTGATAACCTTGGATGTTAGTTTATTGGTTTATGGTTAATGCAACTAAAATATAGAATAAAATATCATATATTTTATTAAATAAATAATGAGTTTGTACAAAACATTTACAAACTATAGGACCCTAGAGATTTAGGGCATCAACCCCAACAGCAGCGTCAATGGAAAAAGAAGAAAAAGAAAGTGATTTTGAGAGAACGGTGAAATAGAGAGGATTGGAGACGAAGCGTCGTTCGTTGGAGGAAAAAATCCTCAGAGAAAATTGTGTCAATTAATCGTGGATGGGTCCGATATCTAGGTAGGGTCGCTGCATTTTTCTCCCATTTTTTGCATTTTAGGCTGGATTTTTTGGGTATTTTACACCATTTTTTTGTGCTTGGTTGGGTTGCTAATGGTTTCCTAAAATTTGTGCTATAAATTATAAATACTTTGGCCCACTTTTCTATATATAAAAATCCTGCATTTTTTATTCATTTATATTTGTATTTTCAATCATAAAATCATTTTTTTTTCAAAAAGAAAGTGAAGGAGATGAAAGCATTAACATTATTATTTTAGAAAATAAAAGATACAAAAAAAAAATATTAAGGAAAAATTACCTTTTAATCCATTAATTTTTAGTATTAGGTACATTTGTCAATTTTTTAAATGGACCATTTTAGTCCATGAACTCTAAGAATATATTTAAATGGTCCCTCACTTCTAACAGAATTGTTAAATATAAACGAGAGCTAAATAGGCCTTTTAATTGCATATGTGGCTTGATGATTTGTGTTAAATTGATTGATGACTGGATTTTTATTTAAATTAATAATAAAAAAATTAAGCATCAGAGTGGGATATGCTCGACACTACTAAAAATGTTTTTAAATTTTCTTTAAAAATAAACTAGATTTTTGCACGTGCGTTGCACGAGATTTTTATTTTCCTTGTAAATAATTTAGCTTAACAATATAATTATGAACTAAAATTTTACCATTTTATAAGAACATAGATCAACCATTTTCATTATGTTAATTAAGATTGACAATTCAATCTTTTAATATTTCAATTTCTTTTCTTTTTTTATGATACTAAAAGGCAGAAGCAAAAACTTTTGTCATATTCTTAACTTTTTCATAATATCAAATAAATAATGTTCCAAAGTAAAGTAATCATTTCAAATTTTTTAAAAAAATCTATATATTCCAACTCTATATTATAATCTTTAAAAATAAATTAATAGTAATAATAATAATAAGTTTTCTCCATATTATAATTTTTTACATTATTAGATAGCATTCTTAAATGAAATTTGGATACAGTAATTAATAGAAAAAAATTATAACAAAACGGAAAAAAGATAACAAAATAATGTCTAAATAATATTTTATAATTAAAGTGGTTATAGTAAATATCAATTCAAGCTTTTATATGGTTTTTTTATTAAAAATGATTTAATATGATTTAATCTATATAAGTTACATCGATGTAGGAACGTGAAAATTGACAAACCTTATTATTACGGATGGATTCTAGAACCAAAGGCAAAAGAGTCTATCAGAAAGATAAAAGGAAGTGGGTTGGGAATCAAATAAAAGGGTCGGCTTCACCCGGCCGAGGCCGAGCCCAAAGGAAGGCTCATCAACCGAAGACCCAAAAGTCCAAGTACGCAAGGAAGAAGCTCGGATTGGTTCAAGCAAGAAGACCGAATCGGTCGGCCTCGATCCGAGCATAATCCACAATCCGATAAAAAATCCTAATCAGATAAAGAATAAGAGAAGGATTGAAGTCTATATATACATCACTATAACTTCATATGAGTTAACTTAAACTTCTGACTTCTCTATTCTTTAATTCTCTTATTGACTTAGGCATTAAAGCTTTTTTTTTCTTTGTTTTGTATGTCCTCTCTTTCTCAAATTACAAATTTATTGTTGATGTCATATGAAGGTTAGGTACGTTTTTTCTTGACCAAAATTTGGCATCAACAACTGCCATCGTCTGTGGGATGAGAGTGATCTACCAATGCAAAGTTTAGAATCCTTGCAAAATTCAAGAAATAAAGGCTACGATGGCCTAGTTTCCATAAATCATGATAAAGAAAAAAAAATCTTGAAGACGAAATCCATGGGTGAATCAAATCCCCATGACCAAAATCAAAGTAAGCCAATGTGTTGGAGAGTCAAAGTTGAGTTCAAAACGACTTAGGTTGAGGCTACCAAGGTTGAGGATGAGGTCGAGGTTGGGGCTAACAAGGTAAAGATCGAGGCGACCAATGCCAAAACTGAAGCAACCAATGTAGAGGCCAAAGAGCCAAGGCCGAGGTTGAGGCCGAGACCGAGGCTACCATTGTCGAAGCAAAGGATATCAAACTAAGGGTAAAGGGACCAAATTGAGGAAAAGAGCCAAGTCCAAGGTTGAGGCCGACCTAAGCGCATCAAGGAACAATATTTTCATCGTCCAAACTCATCCAATATGGTGTACCAAAGAAGATGACCAAGATTGAGGTTGAGGTCGAGGTCGACCTCAAGCATATAAGGGCTAGAGATCACCCCATCCTAACGTTTAGGAGGTTGTATGAACCTTAAATGTCCAAGGTTGAGGTTGAGATCGATGTCGAGGCCGACTTGCTGAGGTCGAGGCCGAACTAATCAGCGAGATCACAAAGTAGTGTAAGAAAGAATATACCAAGTAGGGTCTAGATTGTTAACTCATAACTACAAAATAGCCAAACCTCGAGGTGTAAGTGACAACTAAGAACAAAAGTGGGCAAGGGAGCTGGCTTACGCCTGGCCCAAGCCAGCATGTTTGGCCTCGACCAAGGCTGAGGTCGACCCTTTCCAAATATTTGGGCAATTTTTACGCATACCCCAATCGAAGAGATCATTTTAGGATTGAAATACAGTAAAATGAAGATGCTTGGTTGAGGCTAAGGCCAAGGCCGACCCTTTCCAAGTGTCTAACAGTGTAAGTTTTACGCATTCCCTGACCCAAGAGATCATCTTAGGCTCAGAGTATTGCCAAAAGAAGACGTTCGACCTCGGCCAAGGCCGAGACTGACCCTTGCTAAGCATAAAATCGGGTAGGTTATCTAGCAAGCATGAGGTGACTCCAAATAATGGCATAACAGCAACGTATGGTAGTGACTCCAAACGGCAATGGCAATAACAAGTGCAAAAGAAGATGTGAGCAAGACGTAACTTCCTATTGATGGAGATAGTACTAAGAACTCAATAGGAGTGATTATGAGTGAGATATGATGAGGGTGCTAAATATGTGCCAATCTAGTTGGGATACACCGGTGCACCTGTTGATCCACACCATTAAAAAAATAGGGAAAGAGTTCACTTTCCTCTTTCTTCTTTTAGTTATATTAATGAATGATTGAGAGTGGGATATGATTAGGGTGTTATTGATCAAGCGAAAGAGTGGTTGTCGTAAACCTCTCTCTGAGAATCAAATAAATTTTATAATCACGAACTAACAACTTATACTAACTAGTAGCATAAGTGGCAAGTCTAAGCCGAACTACAAGGAATCACGAAAGATTAGTTCCTCGAAGCTCATTTTCTATTAAAGTGGTAAATGGGGAGAGGGGGTTTGGTGTGGATTACATAATTGTAAATGCATAAAAAATAAAGTGCAGAAAATAAAGGATAGAAATGCAACTAATAGAGACGTTCTAACTTAGAGGATGAAGATCACAATGTAACCTTGTTCATCGAATTATTCAAATATAATTTTTGTTTCTTGACTATGCCTTTGTATAATTAAACATTCAGTATAGTTTCTCCTAGGTCAATAGGAACAATGCTTTTAGTTATAGACAACCAATTACAAGCCTATCTAACCTTTTGCTTCTTAGAAATTAATCTATAATTATATCTCACATATTACAAGTTAATTTCAAGCAATCAATTGTAAATTTCCAAGTAGTTTGTCAGACAATCAAGAAAATACAACCAAAGCAAAATCAAATAGAAAGAAATTCATAGTCAAGATATAAAAATTTATATTCAAATAGAATTCCCAAAATTACAATGAGTTCATCCAAAAATCCTGTAAACTAGAAACACATAAACCTCACCTTTCCATGGAGATGGAGAAGACAAGATTCGGCTTCATCTCTATCGATTACATGAGGGGAAAGGAAGAAAAATACAATTGGAAGAGAGAAAATGGAAGAAATTCGGCTGAGTCGAATGGGAGTGATTTCTTTGGTCCTAAAATCAAAGAACAATGTATAAACTTAAGAGAAACTAGTGATGGTTTCTGTGCGAAAGCGAGGATTGATCCCATTTTTAATTTTCATATAATTCATTATGCATTAATAAATCTAAATTTACAACATGCATTTGTATAAGAAATAGGGAAGAAATTGCTTATCCTTGAAGCCAATTTCTTTACATTTCCCTCGATCTAGATAACGGTCTCCTCTTCGATCAGGACACCACCACAAACAGCCTTCTATATTCTTTAAGGTTGAGAATTGGCAGGAATTGTAGGCTCTGCCCTAAATTTGGAAGAGTGAGGAGAAGAATATTTCTTCTCTGTCAAGTTTTGGGAGGGAAACTAAGAGAGTTTTTCAGTTCCTCAAAATGGTGAAAGAAGACGACTCAACTCACAACCCACACACTACACGTTTTTCTGAGAGAATTAAGGGAAGGGAGTTGTAACTCCCTCCCTTTAATTAAATTAAATAAAAAATTAATTTAATTAGAATTATATATATATATATATATATATATATAATTCTAATTAAATTAATTTTTTATGGTTTAATTATCTCTCAACAATGTATGGTATTTAATATAAATGATTAATTATATGAATTTTCATCCATATAATTAGTATTTGAATCTTATTCAAATTCCTCTCAAAATACTTTATATTATAATATATCAAATACATTATATTAATTATATCACATATAATCAATTTAATTAATTATATAACATATAATTAATTCCCTCAATTAATTTAAACACTTCAAATAAATACAAAATTAATTCTCAATTAAATCCCTGTTGAGCTACAGATATGATCTTATGGACCTGTAGATTGAAGTTCCAATGGTGCTTGGATAATTAATTAAATTACCCAACTTCCATTAACTATCAGTCACTCCACTAAAGACTGACAGATGCACTCTTTTGCACTATAGATATATTTCTATGTCCATTGAATATAACCAATCAACAGTCCAATGACCCTTCACAAATTGCTCGTAAGTACAGTTGGGCCAAATTATCGTTTTGCCCTTGTAGTTACATCTAACTCTTTAGGTACCATTGATTCCTCTAATGAACAATAAGTCATAGTCCAACTATGACTAAGTCCCTCTCGGGTCAAGAGATGGTGTGGCTGCATTGTTCAAGCCCCGGAGTCGGCCCTTAAAGGAGCAATTTATCTACTTACCCCGACGTCAAGGAAGAAACGAATTTCATCTTATGTAGCTATGTTCCCAACTCCCCAATCAGACGAATCCCCAAAATGGTAGGCTTCTTGAGTTGGCAATCTGGCCACTCTCGCCCATACAAATCAAAGGACCGCCTTCATAAGCAGGAGTTCACAAATCACTCAGGATTCAGGTCATGTCACCTATGGTCATCCTGGTGAGATGTAAGTTTCTATTATTAACGGCGTTATATAATGAGACTAACCATTTCATGGTCCAGTCTTATACAAACTCTTTGTATAGGATACCCCCGCTCACATGTCTCCACATGAATGATCAAGATCAGATCATTTGTAGCACTTTACAACACTTGTAATATCTACAATGCAGATCGTACCCATAGTGTCAGGTATCTAGCTTTATCCATCTATTACAGGATGTTTATGTTATTATTTAAACAAGATTCGTTTGTATGTCTCTACATACTTGTTTAAATTACATAAAATAACCTAGGATCTTAGTTTATTGGATTGAATGTATGCTCATAAAATAATAATTATTTTATTAATAACAATTTGTTTATACAATGTTTACAAACTACGAGAATACAAGAGATTTAAGACACCAATCCCAACATAAACTTATTACGTAGCATCGCAACACTAGGGATGAGCATTACAACGTTGGCTTTTGTTTTCTATAGTGTAAGGCTTCAGCGTAGCTATATTGAGCTTTACACTCTCGCGCACGTGCCGCAAGCATTCGTCCATCAAACTCTGGAGCGTAGCTATGCTCCAACATGGCATTACTACGCTCCTGCATATGCATGCATCCTGCCTTCGAGCGTAACGCTATGCTTTGCAGAGCATTACAACGCTCTCGCTAGGGCCATTTTGGTAATTTTGCCTTCTTTGGAGCCTAGATGCTTAATTTAGCTCTTAATTGCTCCAAATTAATTTCGAACGGCCTATAATGGTCGATTCTACCTCCAAAGCGCCCGAAACACATAAAACACTAAATAAACACATTAAATATATAACGACCTTGAATTAAGAGGGGCGAGATAACACATTTTCTGTGCTTTCAAACACTCCCAACTTAATTCTTGATCGTCCTCGAGCAAGGTAGAATCACACATTCACATAAAAATATGCTTACTTAATCACAAGGGTCGTTACTCGAGTCTCAATAGTCTCTTAGGGTAAGATTTTCAATAAAAAAAAATGAAATCAGATCACAATCAATCAATGAATTAAAACACTAAATACACTAAATAAACACATTAAATATATAACGGCCTTGAATTAAGCGGGGCGAGATAACACATTTTCTGTGCTTTCAAACACTCCCAACTTAATTCTTGATCGTCCTCGAGCAAGGTAGAATCACACATTCACACAAAAATATGCTTACTTAATCACAAAGGGTCGTTACTCGAGTCTCAATAGTCTCTTAGGGTAAGATTTTCAATAAAAAAAAAAATGAAATCAGATCACAATCAATCAATGAATTAAAACACTAAATACACTAAATAAACACATTAAATATATAACGGCCTTGAATTAAGCGGGGCGAGATAACACATTTTCTGTGCTTTCAAACACTCCCAACTTAATTCTTGATCGTCCTCGAGCAAGGTAGAATCACACATTCACATAAAAATATGCTTACTTAATCACAAGGGTCGTTACTCGAGTCTCAATAGTCTCTTAGGGTAAGATTTTCAATAAAAAAAAAAAATGAAATCAGATCACAATCAATCAATGAATTAAAACACTAAATACAGTAAATAAACACATTAAATATATAACGGCCTTGAATTAAGCGGGGCGAGATAACACATTTTCTGTGCTTTCAAACACTCCCAACTTAATTCTTGATCGTCCTCGAGCAAGGTAGAATCACACATTCACACAAAAATATGCTTACTTAATCACAAGGGTCGTTACTCGAGTCTCAATAGTCTCTTAGGGTAAGATTTTCAATAAAAAAAAAAATGAAATCAGATCACAATCAATCAATGAATTAAAACACTAAATACACTAAATAAACACATTAAATATATAACGACCTTGAATTAAGCGGGGCGAGATAACACATTTTCTGTGCTTTCAAACACTCTCAACTTAATTCTTGATCGTCCTCGAGCAAGGTAGAATCACACATTCACACAAAAATATGCTTACTTAATCACAAGGGTCGTTACTCGAGTCTCAATAGTCTCTTAGGGTAAGATTTTCAATAAAAAAAAAATGAAATCAGATCACAATCAATCAATGAATTAAAACACTAAATACACTAAATAAACACATTAAATATATAACGGCCTTGAATTAAGCGGGGCGAGATAACACATTTTCTGTGCTTTCAAACACTCCCAACTTAATTCTTGATCGTCCTCGAGCAAGGTAGAATCACACATTCACATAAAAATATGCTTACTTAATCACAAGGGTCGTTACTCGAGTCTCAATAGTCTCTTAGGGTAAGATTTTCAATAAAAAAAAAAAATGAAATCAGATCACAATCAATCAATGAATTAAAACACTAAATACAGTAAATAAACACATAAATATATAACGGCCTTGAATTAAGCGGGGCGAGATAACACATTTTTCTGTGCTTTCAAAACACTCCCAACTTAATTCTTGATCGTCCTCGAGCAAGGTAGAATCACACATTCACAAAAATATGCTTACTTAATCACAAGGGTCGTTACTCGAGTCTCAATAGTCTCTTAGGGTAAGATTTTCAATAAAAAAAAAAAAATGAAATCAGATCACAATCAATCAATGAATTAAAACACTAAATACAGTAAATAAACACATTAAATATATAACGGCCTTGAATTAAGCGGGGCGAGATAACACATTTTCTGTGCTTTCAAACACTCCCAACTTAATTCTTGATCGTCCTCGAGCAAGGTAGAATCACGCATTCACACAAAAATATGCTTACTTAATCACAAGGGTCGTTACTCGAGTCTCAATAGTCTCTTAGGGTAAGATTTTCAATAAAAAAAAATTGAAATCAGATCACAATCAATCAATGAAGCACATTTTAAGAATAATTTTATACCTATTCATGCATGAATGAGTCCAAAGCCCTACTAATTAAGCGTACACAACCCATAATGGTTTTATAAGACTCTCAATTCGTTTTTTCCTACTCTGGCTCGAAGGTTCAAGAGTTAAGCTTCCTAGACTCAACAATGCAATGATACACTTAAGGGAACCAAACTTTTATTCTATTTTTGTCCTTTTCTCAATTTTCTTACTTTATACAAAAGAAAAAATCTTATCTAAACACGTCGCCTTCATTTTAGCTTGCACATATGGATTACGTGAAAGACATCCAACTACGAATAACATCTCCTAATAAAATGTCAAAGTTTACACATTCCTCAAGGATACTTTAACTTAGAAGAAAACTATGGATGTCATAGCTGACCCAGGTTAATCATAACCTCAAGAAAGAGGAGTAATCCCCTTCAAAAATAAAATACAAACTTGCTTATACTCTATAACATGCTTTGCCTTTTTACAATCTTTCTTTTATTTACTGTACACTTGGCTTTTACAATACAAAAGCTTAAGCATGCATTGCTAGGTTGAGCTTTCAGTCACTTAACACCTATCACGTAGGTCTTTCGAAGTGATAACAAATATACAAACCAAATAATACAATTCTAAGCATGCAAGACCTAATCTCGTTAGACAAAGGACTTAAAGATGCATGAGAGATAAGAAAAATTTTGGGCTAAAAATCATGATTATAATCTTCAAACATTATTTCATAGAAACTTAATCAGAAAGAGGGTGCTCATCAACTATTCTTCATAACAAACCAAGCAAAAGAGCAAGCAAGCAATTTAAGCACACAACATTGTCCGAGCAAAATGCTCAAGGACTCCAGCAGATCACAACATACCCCACCCCTAACTCAAAGGACACCTCCCACCAAGAATGGTGAGGCTCGTAGTCCCAATGACCATAATACCCCTACCTAGAATAGTCATGTGGTATTGGACTCCACTGCAACCTCAGGCCTACTTCCTCTGCTTACTACAAACTTCATCCTGTCACGTGACCAACCAATGTAGTAACTCGGTAATATGGCAGCTAAGCCCACTTACCTCATCGTCAGAACCAACAACTCAGCTTTCGAACATCCAAGAAAAATTCAAAAATCCTGCCATCCTCAAACTGACATAAAAAAAAGAATCAAAGGAAAAAAAAAAAAACTTTAACTAAAAAGAATTAATTGGCTTCCCGAGCAATGGCGTCAATTTGATCAAACGAAGAGTGGGCATCGTAAATCTCTCTCCGACAATCAAATAAAATTTATAATCATAAACTAACAACTTATACTAACTAGTAGCATAAGTGGCAAGTTTGGGTCAAACCACAAGGAAGCACGGATGATTAGTTCCTCCAAGCTCATTTTCAGTTAAAGTAGTAAATAAGGGGAGGGAGTTTGGTGTGGATTGGATAATTGGAAATGCAAATAAAATAAAGTACAGAAAATAAAGGATAGAAATGCAACTAATAGAGATGTTCTAACTTAGAGGATGAAGATCGGAATGACTCAATGTAACCTTGTTCATCGAATTATTCAAATGTAATTTTAGTTTCTTGACTATGCCGAGCCCAATTGATTGAAAATCTAACCAATGGTCCTAATTACCTAGTTAGTTAAACATGCTCAAATGAATCCATATCAAATACGATTAACCAACCGCATTAAGTTCTAGGGCTTACACTAGGACGAATATTTAATTTCCATCGTCTAATTAAACATTCAATATATTTTCTCCTAGGTCAATAGGAACAATGCTTTTAGTTATAGACAACCAATTACAAGTCTATCTAACTTTTGCTTCTTAGAAATTAACTTGTAATTACATCTCACATATTACAAGTTAATCTCAAGCGATCAATTATAAATTCCCAAGTAGTTTGTCAGACAATCATGAGAAAATACAATCATAAAGTAAAATCAAATAGAAAGAAGCTCATAGCCAAGATATAAAAATTTACATTCAAACAAACTCTCAAAATTACAATGAGTTATCCAAAAATTCTCTAAATTAAACTCATAAACCTTACCTTTCCATGGAGATGGAGAAGACAAGATCCGGCTTCATCTCTAACGATAATATGAGTGGAAAGGAAGAAAAATACAAGTGGAAGAAAGAAAAATGGGAAAAAAAATTCAGTTGGGGGACGAGTGGGAGAGATTCCTTTTGCCCAAAAATCAAAGAACAATATAAAAACCTGTTGTGCAACGTCGCAATGCTAGAGAAGAGCGTTGTGATGCTGCATTTCATTGAGCTTTTGTTTAGTGTAGCTATGTTGAGCTTTACGTTATCACGCGTGCGCCTCAAGCATTCGTCCGTCAAATTCCAGAGCGTAGCTACGCTCCAACACAGCATCGCTATGCTCCCATTTATGCATACATTCTGCATTCAAGCGTAACGTTTTGCTTGGTAGAGTGTTGCAATGCTCTCGCTATGGGCATTTTGGTAATTTTGCCTCCTTTGAAGTTCAAATGCTCAATTTAGCTCATAATTCCTCCAAATTAACCCCGAACAGCCTGTAATGATCGATTCTACCTCTTAGGCACCCAAAACCTATAAAAACACTAAACATATTAAACATAGTAACGACCTCGAATTAAGCAGAGCGAAATAGCATATTTTCGGTGCTATTAGCTATGTGTGTGTCAACCCAGTTGAGATACATCAGTGTACCTACTGAACCACACCCTAGAGAAAAAAGGGGGAATTGAGTTCATCTTCCCCTTTGTTCTTTTTGTTGTATTAATGAATGATTGGGAGAGGTTATGATAAGGGTGATATGTATGTGTCAGCCTAGTTGAGATACATTGGTGCTCCTACTGAACCACACCCTAGGAAAAAAAAAAAAAAAGACAAAAGACAAAAGGTTTAAAAAGGACAGAATTTCCAGCTTTTTACACCGGAGAATTTCTACTCAAAATGGTTTAATATGAATATAATGTGAATTGAAGATTATTGTGATAACTAATAGCATTGGCAACATTTAGCAATTTTAATGGACAATTTTGAAGAAATCTATGTTTCACCAATGATAGGAATATATTCGAATCAAGTTGATGTCTAACAAATATTCTACCATATCATCTCAAAATTCTGTCAAATTTTGAAGTTTTGATTTGGAAATGTGCAAAATAGGAGGTCGAGGCCGACCCTATGAATAGGGAAGCCGAGGTCAAACCAAGTCAAAAAGAGGTCTAAGTCGACTCTATGAATATGGAAGTTAAGGCTGGTCCAAACAAAAGGGAGGTTAAAGCCGACTCTATAAATATGGACACTGAGGCTGACCCAAGTCAAAGGGAAGCCGAGGCCGATCCAAGTTAAATGGAAGCCAAAGTCGATCCAAACAAAAAGAAGGTTAAGGTCGACCTGATCACGCAACAAAATAAAGATCCATTCATTTATTGATAAAATCATACAACAAGTACAAGAAAGGGAAAACTACAATACCCAAAGAAATAGCAAAACACAAAACAAAGGTAAAATCAACAAGCAGGGAAGTACAACAGTTGAGTGGAACTTCAAGTGTCAACATCGACATTCTCATTAGGAGAGTGAAAAGCATAGGGTCCTTGCGCAAAGTTTCAAAATCTTGAGTCAAATAGTCAAAGCTCATCTTAGGATGATGAAATAAACCCTTCTCTTTATTAAAGACCACATTGTCTTCCATACAAGAATTCTGCATTTTTGTATAGGCTTCAATTTCCATAAATTTCTATTCAAGGTATGCAATATCAGAAAGAAGAAATTCCCCTCTCTCAAGTTAGATTTAGAAGATTGAAGTTCTGCCTGAGAGTCAGAAAGAAGGCAGTTAAGACGAGTGATGTTGGATTGAGTCTGAGTTAACTCTTCGCGAAGTGTGCGAGACTCCATCAGATAGTTGATAAAGTTAGTCATGCTCATGTTGAAGTAGCAATTCAGGAAAAAGACTAAGGAAAGATAAAGGAGACCATTATCCAACTTAAATTTGAGGACTTGTTCATCATTGTGAGGATATTGGGCTTCCAAAATTTCACCATTAGAAACAATAATTGCTTCAAAAAAAAGTCTATATTTTAGGAAATTGGCAAAAAAAAAAAAAGAGAGAGAGAGAGAGAGAGAGAGAGAGAAGAAAGGAAGAAAGAAGGTAAATAGGAACTTCACTTCATTTGGTATTATATCATTTCTTTATATATATCTTCTACAAGAACTCAATTCAAAATCTTTTACATTTGCATTTACACAAGTAGAAATTGAGGAGCAAGTGGAATTTGACTCTCCCTCTTCAAACCAGCAACTTCCACACAATTTTCTAGAAAACAAAACACAGCTAAAAGAAGAAGAAAAAGCTATCTGAGCATCATATTTAACCTCCCCCACAAGCTCCTCTTATGGGGATTGTTCACTTTCTTCATCAGAAGAATTGTATTTCTGCACTTTATGAAGAGCTTGAAATGCTTGTGGTAATGTTGGATTCACTGGAACTGGAAATTTATGGGCGGAACTTATGATTGTCCGCTCGTTTATCATCCCGACTTCTTTGCAGACTCCATCAAGAATTGTTAGGAAATCTCTCACCACCATGAAAATTCTAAATGGATGAGCTTCTTCTTTGGCAGAGTTGCCATGGAAGTACTCTGTGATCTCCTTTACTAGAGATAGGGCAACACTTTCATGGGCTTGGACTCTGATGATATCCTCTTCTGCCATTTTTAAGAATCTGCTCATTGACTCTGAGAACTTTTCTGTGCTTTCGTTTGGCCCATCTGCTTCGTTTAGACGTAGAGCCTCTCTGATGTTGTCGAGTCCTCTTGAAAGCTTGATGACTTCGCCACTGAGCACATCGGAATCCATTGAAGCTGCCTTCTTTACGTTGGCGAGTTCCGAGCTGAGACCTGAAACAACTTGCAGGCCAAGTTTCCTGCATTTGACATCATCACTCGGGTTGGAGTTTGAAATTTGACTCGTGACACAAAGACGAGCTCCTTCACTTCTTATGATCTCTTGTACAACAAAATGTAGGAGAGTGGTTTTTCCATCTGCACCCTTGACATCAACAAGCTTCAAAAGTGTGTCGAGTTTGAAGGCGTGGGCATCGCCACGATTGGTGCCAACATTCATGCGATTCCCTGTCTTAAGCACGGCTTCCAAAAGTTTTAAGAACATTCTGCTATTCCTCAATTCCTCGCAAGCAGTCTACAATTTGAGAAAACGAATTGACATCAAAATCTAAAATCAAAACATGTAAAGACATCAAAGTATTTCAGAAGGAGGATGCATTTTTATAACTATAAGATGCAAAAGAGATATCAGAATACATTTAAGCTATGTGTCCAACAATCATAGGAGAGACCATCACACTTTCAATAATTTCCCAAGGTCGGTGGGCTTAAAAAAATAATGATAAGACTTTATGTACCTCAAGATTTTCGAACGATTTCTTTAGGTACTCAATCTCGGACTCGAAATTTGCTATATAAAGCATTGCATCCACCCTTTTAAATGCAAAAGGAACATCAAGGACTGCCTTCAAAAATTTCTCAGCAGGGCCAAACTTTGTAGGTGATACATCCTTGGATGCCTTTAGTTTACGTTCTTCTTCTTTTGTTGGAGCCATCTTCAATAAACTTTCAAGTAGCTCTGCTCCAAGCGCTTCTGCATTACCTGCATCCATATCGCTCAAGTTTTTACCCTCACTTTCCAATTGAAAATTCGCCAGAACAAAAGTATATATCCAATCTCAGATTGTTTGGTGTTGTTTCTAGACCAGACTTAACAACGTCAGATACTCCGAAAAGAAAATTTCAGAAATTAACAGTCGACTTGTTCTTTTACTAAAAGCTGACTTCTATCTTTACAACATAGAAAGATGAGAAACTTGACTTCCCATGGATAGTTGCTAAACAAAACATATATCCATTTTCTAAATGAATTAGCCAACAGACATGCAGCTTACAGCACAGATTTTTTATTTAAAACAAAATGAAAGATGTAAAACTTCTAGCATGGTGCCAAGAAATCTTTACCATACCTTCTAAAAGGGCATCACAAACTTCTTCTATGGTCACATTTAGCGCCCGTAACGCAATCGCAATGTTCTGGGACTTTTTGGGATCAAGAACTCCGATCTCTTGGTTAGGTGGAGGAAGCACAGTGCGTGGAGTTGTCTCTTTTGAATTGGAAGTGTTCACAATAAACAGAGTTTCAATCATTTCCTCGTTAACTCTGCAACAAAACCAATTCTAGTAAGCTCAGGATCAACAATTAAAGACGCTATCTCGTCTAACAAAGCAAAGTTAAAAAAAGTTATTGGAAGACAGAGAGAACATGAAAACACTTACTTAAAAGAGCTTGATCTGAGTTGATCCCACACCATCTCACGATCAGAACTGGCCCTTACTTTATCCCAATGCAAAGGCTTCAACTTGGGCTTGGGGGTGTCTTCAGAGGATTCACCATTGCTTTTGCAGGATGGCAACTGAATTGGTGAGACATTTTTCACGTTCTCCATAATAAATGGCCTTAATGGAGGCACTAATGGAGGAGGTGCCTTTGGAATGGATTGGTCCAATGGTGTTGAAGGAGAAATGGGCATTTCCCTGCGTTCTGGCAGAGAGACCATCAGTGGTGGGGGTGGTGGCGGAGGTGGTGGAGGTGATGGTGGAGGTGGCGGAGGCGGAGGAGCAGTGGATGGACCCAAAGGAGATTGCAGCCGACCCATATCAGTGGTATTGATGTCGGCAGAAGAAGATTTCACATCTTGATCAAAATAGTCCGAAGCTTTATTTGATGAATCTGTATCACTCAACACAATTGGTGGCGGAGGAGCAGTGGATGGACCCAAAGGAGATTGCAGCCGACTCATATCAGTGGTATTGATGTCGGCAGAAGAAGATTTCACATCTTGATCAAAATAGTCCGAAGCTTTATTTGATGAATCTGAATCACTCAACACAATTCTCTCTGGTGATGGTGGAGAAGACCTTTTTTTATCTGAAATAATGGATGCTCTTGACGGAGATGAGTCCATAACAACTCTCTCCGGTGACGATGAAGGTGAAGATGAAGTAAACGAGTAAGGAAGTTGCTTAAATTTTGCATCAGAATCTGAATGGGGAATGTTTGAACCTGTGGGCAATTGATTCTGAATTTGCCCTAAAACTCCATCTGAAAGAGGAAATAAACAAGGAGAAAAGGGAAACGGCTCGTCTGGATCTGAACTATGGGATTGTCTTGGAGATTCTTCGTGATTATTGATCGTATCAGCATGATTAACTAAATCCTTATCGGTTGTTGAAATTGGGAACATCACACTGTGAATTGAAACATTAGAAAATCTCCGGGATGAAGATGCGGTGGAGTTTTTCTCCGGAACTTTGTCCGTCGATAAACGCATTGGAGATGGGCAATGGGATTTAACGCTGTCGTCTGATTCCACCCCACCGTGGGAAAGCGGCGGCGCCAATGGTGGTGAGTGTTGCTCCGTCGCTACAGTGGCAGAAACAGAGAAATTAGAAGATTCATTTTGAACGGATCTTCTAGGGCTCAAGCTCGCCGGTGGAGATAGTGAGAGACTCTTAGAACGTGATCTCGCCGGCGAAACGGAACCGCTGGATGTGGAATACGAAGTGGTACTTGAATCGCTGGTTTTACCAAGCAAATCTTCAGCCGCCATTGTTGCGAGCACTCTTCGAGATCCAGAACCAATAGCGCCGAGAGAACCTTTAGGAGAGTAAAATTCCTCTTCCTCTTCATCTCCCATCGATCTCTCCTCTCCATTTCCACAATTTTGCTTCTCACTCGACCGACCAAAATTCAGCGGCGGAAGTGGATGAAGCTCCGGCGAATCCAACGGCCTAGGATCAGCAACACGAGCCCCCCCTACAGAACGCTCATCGATCGCTCTCGAGTTCACAAGAGTACCCAAATACAGAAACTCAGAGCTAGTAGCAGAGGGATGTCTCAACTTAGGGATTCCATTACCGACTTCAACATTCGGAACCGGACACAACCGGCTACTATTTTCCGATCTGTAAGTCTTGTCATCGCCTAAACCACGACCACGCCGCCTCCGCCAGTACAAAAACCCAGCAATGCAGACAACCAAAACAGCAGAAACAACCCCAGCAATAACCAACGGAACAAGCTTCTTGGAACCTGAACCAGACTGAGACGAATGAGGTAGAATCAGAGAAGAAATATTTGCCGGAAACGATGCGAAACTCGCCGGCGCCGGAGGAGGTGGGGTTCCAGGATACGTCGGAAAAAATGGAGACCCATCAGGATTAGCAGGAGGGGTAGTGGAAAATGGGTACTTGGGATTCGGTGGCGGCGGTATCGGAGTCGACGGTGGCTCCGCCGGAGGAACAGAATCAAGTGGGAAAAATGGTTGGTGAAGCAATCTACGAATACCAGCAGGAATTTCAGAAGATTTACAGTGAACAAACAGAATGAAGAAGAAGAAGAAGAAGAAGAAGGAATCAAACATTGTGACTGAGGAATGAAAGAACAAAGGAAGATTGGGGGAGACAAGATTACAGCAATGGTTTAGAGATTTGTGTGGGACACTTTTTCTTTTCTTTTCTTTTCCTTCATTTTCTCTCTTACCAAACAGAAAGAGAGAGATGGTGAGTGAGTGATGATATTGTGTGAAAAGGTGGAATCATAGAGAGAAAAATTACAAAAGAGAAAGTATAGAGTTATTTGAGTGGGTATGGGTTTGTGGGGGTGATGCATCCAGCTAAGATTCTATTGGTCTCTAATGTCTTCTCTTCTTCTTTAATCTCCATTGTTTTTCAACATCAATCTTCATCATCTTCTTTCTTTTCCATATCTTTGATTCTCTTTTCTTTCTCTCATCTTCTTTTTCTATACCCTTTTCACTTTCTTCTCTCTTTTTTTTTGTTATACAAATCTCAATTATGGATAATGAGTTATATTAGATTTAATAACTCGAAACAATCAACCAGTAAAGAATGAAATCGATACACAGGTTTACGTGATTAACTAACAGTGTGTTAGTTACATCTACGAGTATATAGATAACGATAAATATTATCTTGAAGAGCAACATATTACATATGTGTGTATATAAGGGTTCCTCTCTTAAACCCTAAACATAATGGAATATGCCTAAAATAAAAGGTCAAGATGAATGGTAATTTTCATATAACTTAGATTTAACCAACAAGACTCCCGTATTTGGTTATTTAGTGTGTCAGATAACATATCCAGAGCATTTTAACAAAGTCTAACTTCACGAACATCTTAACGAGTTGAGTCATATATATCCAAGTTGGCTTATTTTTGAGATTGAGATAACCAAACCTATGTATCAGACAATGAGTACTAACTCAAAGTAGGGATCATGAAGACTCAAACATTTGATCTTTAGGTATGTAATGTCTTAGCAACCTGAGTTGTGTTTAACTTGTCTCATAACCTGTATGTTTTTATTAGTTTAACAATGTAGACGTGAAGAATAAAATGTCTTATCTTTATAAAATGTTAAATGACTATCTTTACGATAAAAAATAAGTTATATAAATTCAATTAATTGGTGTATCGACCAACAAAAATATAGTTCAAATAGTGAGGCAGATCTAAATGCTTAAAGCAATACAAAAAGGAAAAGAGGAAAAGAACACTACTAGTGAATGTTAAATCACCTTTTAAAATGGTAATGCTATGATTACTAGTTGTTTAATATAATAAATAAAAGAGAAAAGAAATCTCATATGCATGCCACTTTTTAGAAAAATCATACGTTTCGAAAAAGAGTGTATTTATTATATACGTTGCTTTCAAGCTTTTCTTTTTATCCTTTTCATGAAAAAATAAATCTAAATCGTAGAATAGAACTTCAATAGCCACTTCCTTTCAAGAAAACAAAATATATATCAATCGGTATTATTTTAATTTTCTCTTGAAATATTTTCATGTATTTTTTTTGGAAAAAATATTTTTTGTCCTTAAGTTTGAAAATTAATTTCTATTTGATCCTTAAGTTTCAAAATATTATTCAATTAATCTAAAAGTTGTAAGTTTGGTTTTAATTTAGTCCTTAGATTTTTTAAACTATTGCAATTTCACCTTTGACATTTAAATTTTGTTTAAATTTGGTCCAAGATTTACATTTTTAATCTCAATTTTTCGCTAAATACTTAGTTTTTTTTTAAAGATATTGTAATTAACATGTGGGATGGGGAATCGAACCTCAACCTCGAGGTCAATAGTATGAACACTTGAGCTACGCTCTTGTTGGCACTAAAATACTTAGTTTCCATCTTCAATGTTAATGTATGTTAATGAATTTAAAATAATTAAATGAATTATAATTAATTAAGTTTCACTATTTTTTATCACTTTTAGAATTAAATTTAAATTCTCACTTCATAATTATTTTAAATTAATTAATACGCATTGACATGAATTTTTTAGAGTAAGAATTTAATGAAAAATTGAGGTTAAAATGGTAGACTCTTAAAATCTAGTGACCAAATTCAAACAAAACTCAAACATCAATGTTAAAATTATAATATTTTGAAATCTATGGAATGAATTGAAACTAAACTCAAAATTTAAAGATTAAATGTGTTACATTTTGAAATGTAAGAATCAAATAGAAATTAGACCTCAAATTTAGGGACCAAAAAGATTTTTTTCCCTATTTTTCTTGTTTTTTCTTTTTATTTATTTATTTTTGTTTAAATACTACTTTGGTCCATATACTTTCAACTTTGCTTCATTTTGATCCCAATACTTTTAAAATATTCATTTTAGTATTTATATTTTTAACTTTGTTCATTTTGGATGCACTTTCAAGAGGTAATGATTTTGGTTCCATCATTTTTATTTTTACTTTACTTTTAAAAGATTAATATACTCACTTGTTGAAACTACAATAATCAAAATCAACATTTTGAAAGTTGAGAGATCAGAATAAATTAAAGTTGAAAGTATAAAAACCAAAATGAATAAAAGCAAAAAGAAAATATAAGAATCAAAACAATATTTTATTTTTTTATTATATATTTCTAAATTAAGTTTTTTTCCATTTTATGGGGAAAAAAAAAAGAAAAAAATGTGTGTGTGTATATATATAGACACACACTTCGAACAGGGTGCACCGACGAAAATTTCTTGTCCTCGGCATTCGACGCCGCCTGAGGACCGCACCGGCCACCGCCGTTGAATTCACTTTTTTATTATATAAATTATTTATTTAAAATATTCAAGAATGTGCAAAGTTTTTATTTAATATAATTTATATATTTTAGTTAAAATACTAGTTTGTACGGTCTCCTAAAAATGAAACTAAAATAAAAGTTAAAAGGCCCAAAATATCACTTTTTAAACTAATATTTTAAAAGTATAGAGACAAAACGAAGAATTATGTAGTGAAAGTGGTATTTAAACCTATATTTGAAATTATAAAAGAAAATCGAATTATCAACTTTTAAGATGGTAATAGATGTTTCTTAACGACTAAGTTATACTTGAATTAATTTTAATAATTTTTTAAATTTAGTTCAACAACATGTAAAAATGTAGATTTGAACATCTAGCCTCTTATTTAAAAATGTATGTTTAATTAATTGAGTTATGTTCGAGTTAGCACTCTAGTAATCTACATAATTATTATTTCATATAAATTAGACTAAATAGAGGAATATTTGTTTCCTCTTTTGTCCTTATCTTTTTTATAATGTCTATTTTGCCCTTCAATCCTTGTGACATGACTATTATAATATATGTCTCTTGAGAGATGTTATGACAACTCAAACATAATTTTTTGTGCTGATGTAATACGATTTGGGTGCATGTGACTACAAATTTAATCGATGCATTCGTTCATGTGTGGATGCAGATCCATGAATGAAAAAGTTGACTTTCGAATTAGGTGTTTGTTGATGGGTTTCGATCTTTTGGATGCAGCTTTTTTAATTTAGATGTATGTTAACATATATGTTATATATGACAATAGAGGTGCAATTTGTGTCAACGAAATACAATTATTCAAGTATAGATGGTTTACACATCAAATGAATGCAATCATTTTTGTAGGGAGGAGAGAATCAAACTGAATAGTAATGGGATAGAAATCTTTTGTACACCCTACCCAATATACCCTCAATGATGTTATCCAAAACAAACCCTCACAAGAATATCATAAGTTTAAGCACAAAATCGCAACAAGCATACATTCCAAAAAAACATGGACTAAAATGTGATTGAAATTAAAAAAAAAAAAAAAAAAAAAAAAAAAAAGGTCAAATATCAATTTATATCCTTAAATTTTGGGCTGTATCAATTTAAACTTTAAATTTTTAGAATTGTATCAATTTAAACCCTAAGTTTTGAGATTTCTACCAATTTAAACTTCAAACTAATAATTATATAAATTTAAACCATAAATTTTCGTAAGTATATCAATTTAACTTCTGAACTTTCATAAATATATCAATGTAAACCCTGAACATTTATAAGTGTATCCAAATAAAATATAATTAAAAGCTTAACTTGATACGATAATGAAAGTTCGGGGTTTAAATTGACATACTTATAAAAGTTCAGAAACTAAATTGATACAAATACTAGTTTGAGATTTAAATCGATACAATCTCCAAATTTGAAATTTAAATTGATACAATTGTTAAATAAATATTTAAATTGATACAACATCCAAAATTCGAAATTTAAATCGATATTTGTCATAAAAAGAAATATTTATGTCGAATTCATTGAATCAAAACCAATATCTAAGCTCGTTTGAAGGCATCTTTAGAATATATATACAATTATTCGTGTGTAATGGGAAAAAAAACATGTAAAATTATTGATGTCTTGTCTTAATTCATTGGTTAATTATTTGGGTCTATTGATATTCTCCATTATATTTTAGTACATTTACACTACAAACTTATCATCTTTAGGAGAAGTTTTTTTTTTTTTTTTTTTTTTAATAATGGATAACATATTTTCTATCCACTAAACTTATCTTCAAATTATCTCTCTTTTAAACTTTTTTGTATTTTATTGTTATTTTAAAGTTGTAAGGTAAATTACCATTGATGAAAAAGGTAAAGTAATTAAATTATCCTAAAGGTGATCTTTTCTTTCTTTTTCTTTTTTTACTTGTCATTTTTTAAAAGAAAAAAACCATTTTTACCACTAAACTGGTTCAAATTATATTGATTTTTACCCTAAAATTTTTTCAATCACCAAATTGCACCTCAAATTTTGATAAGAAGTATAATCTTTAACTTAAAACTATGAAATGTAGTGCAGTTTAAACTTTATGAGAAGATTTCATTAGAAAATGGTTCAAAAAAAAAATTATTCTTGTGTATGATCAAATGATTCATGTCAAAATAAGTTTGGTTCGACTATATAAAATATATGATATGATTAAAAAAATAGGAGGTTCGAATATCTCACTTTTGATATTTATTAAAAAGCCATAAAACATGTATATAGTCATACAAAATTTTGTTATGATTTAATTGAAAAATAACATTAGCGATGGTTTTTTGTAAGTTTATTCTATGATTATTTTGTGGATCGATTAATTAAACTTAATTTTGTGTAAAATTTGATTTTATTGAAATTAGCGTACTTATAAAGGTCCACACATTACTTTTGTTCGAATTAGTACGTGAAATTTGATGGAAACTACAAGTTTGGAGGGAGATTTTAATTATAAAAATAAAAATGAATTTTCCCCTTTTTTTTAGATTTAAATCCTATTTTAGTTCTTAAATTTTAAATATTGTTCTATTTTGGTCCTTCAATTTTAAAAAACATTCGTTTTAGTCCTTAAACCTTTAAAACAAATGTTTATTTTAGTCTCTACTATTAAAATTATGTTAACTCTTCAACAAAAATGTGAAGGAACTTGTACTTTTAGATGACTAAGTTCTAGATGTATTGAACAAGATTAAGGTGAAGTAAAATATTAACACCAATATGTCAAAATACTGAACGACCAAAATTTTGAACTAAAAATGTCTTTTTAAATTTTCATGTTTTACCACCTTCAAAATTGAAACTTTGGATTTTTTAGTATAGTTAACTTATTTGATAGCATAGTCATCCAAAAATAGAAGTCACCTCGTCATGTTGTTAAAGATTTAACAAAATCTTAATATATCATGGACAAAAATAAACAAGTTTTAAAATTAAGGACTAAAACGAACATTTTAAAAAATTTAGGTTTCAAAATAAAATACTATCCAAAGTTCAGGGATTGAAACGAACATTTTTTAAAATTTAAAGACCAAGATAGAACCTATAAAGCATAGACGCGGATACAGATATGAGATATGGATACGATTGGATACGGTGATATGTTAATTTCTAAAAAACTAGGATACAGATATGTTGAAGATATGTTTTCTTCCTTAAGAAAAATCTATGATATAGATATTTTTTGCATACAAGTTAATGAAAATAGTACAAAATACAATTCAAACACTAAAATACAATACAAAAAACAACATCTAAGATGTTGAAGTAAAATAGTCAATAAAATGCAATAAGAATGTGACCCGTATTGATCAGAGAAGAAGAAGTCGAGAAGAAGGTTAGAGGAAGAGATATGAGGATAAATGAAAAACTTCTTCCTTGAATTGTTGAAGATATTTAAGTGGATTATATTTTAGAGAACTTTGTGAATACTCAAATGTGAAGATGGAGATTGGATCATATTTAGGGTTTGGTCTTTTATCTTTTTTTTTTTTTTTTTTAAATAAAGGTAAGCATAAAAATAGATATGTCAAATCGCATATTACATACGTAACTGAAAAGTATCTAAAAGTATTGGTATCCAATACGTATCTGATACAGATTTTTTACCTCACATGAAATATCCGTGTTTCATAGAATAAAGCATTATTCAAAGTTGAGAGCAAAATAAGATTTAAACCTTTTATTTACGTCATTTGTTCTCAATGGGCCATTTTCCCAATAAAGAAGCCCTAATATTTAGGGTATTGCATGGGTAATTGGGGGAGTAATGATTCATTGATTTTACCTTATCATGATTTTGTTGCTTCACATCGATTCTTCAACGGATCAATTCCAATTTATATTTTAAGAAAATTTTGTTGAAATATTATTGTGATACTCTAGTTTGGATAGTTGTATTTTCAAATATTTAATTTTAATAATTTATAATATAAATAATTTTAATTTAATTCTTTAAGTTGATTTTTATAAAAATTGACTAAATAATAATAATAATTTCCATATAAAAAATATAATACTTAAATATGTTTCTAGTGAAAATATTAATAGATAATTAAAAAAAATAAAGAAAAAATAAACAAACAATATGAACTAAAATGAAAATTGGTTGAAATTATATAATCTAAAATAAGACGTTTAAAAATAAAGAAACTTTCACACAAAAAAATATCAAATTATTTATAAAAATAGCAAAAAAAAAATATTAATAATATCGATAGATTTCTATTGATGTCTTTCATATAATATCACTCATAGACATTGATGGACTTATTTTCGTCTTTATAAAAAAAATAAATTTTTTTGTATAAATAATTTTTCTTATTTTTTAAAAAATTCCACCTTATAAATATATAGACTAAAATTAAATAAATTTCAGAGTATATAAATTAAAATAATATTTTAATCAAAATTAATTTAGGTAATCATGAAATATTTGCTGCTGGAAAAATATTCTGTTTTATTCAATAATAGTTATATCATTTGACATTGGTATTATTATTTCAAAGATACCTAATTATTGTTACGTGACACCCAAAGTATAATATATACATAAAGAAATAATAATAACAATAAAGTTTTAGAGAGAGAGTTGAAAAGCCAGCTCAGTGCTCGTGCCACTGTTTTCTTTTATGGGACATTGACATTTCAAGTCCTCGATTTGCTTTTAATATATAATATTCGTTTTAAGTTTCAAAGAAACAAAAATTAATATTCGTTTTGGTTTTCAATATCACTCTTTTTTTGTATTAATTCTTTTCCCCTTTTGGTTAAGTTTTTTTTAACCTTTTGGTTAGGTTTGATTTAGGGTTAAATTATAAATTTTAGACGTTGTAGTTTGAGGTAAAATAGAATCTAGTTGATATGATTTTAAAAGTTAGCATGTGGTCCATACAAGTTAATAAAATCTCACAAATAGTTTTTATTGGTTTTTTGCCTTTAATCTCAAATTAATTAATTAATGTTTTGATAGTAACAAATCTGATTTTATTTACTAACAATTTTATTATTTTGAATAGTTCATAGCATAGAGCTCGAAACAACAATTTCAATACCTCTTAAATCACCCAAATCAGAGTTTGGATAAAAAGATATAGCAAAAAGAAGTTTAATAAAAAAAATACTCAAAACTGATGATGTGATGAATTAATCACAAAATTGGATCTATTAAAGAGTGCGACTTGAAATTTTAGGGCTATCGACACATGAGGCTTAAAATTGATGGATTTTAGTTTTCTTAAAAGAAAAGAAAATTTAAAAAAAAAAATTGATTTTATAATTTAAAATTAAAAAAAAAAAAGGTAAAAAATGACCCACGGTCGATTTATTTAAAAAATAAAAAGAAGAGAAAATTGAAAACCTGCCAAAGCCATTTCCTTTGGATTATTTTAGAAAAAATATATATTTCTTTTATTCTATTTTTCTACTTTCAATTTCCACTTTCCATTTTTATTTTTATCAATTCAGTAGTCTAAATCAAAACCTAATTTTTATCTCACTTTCCTCCTTTTTTATATTTCATTTTCTTCAAAATTATATCAACTTTTCACATTTTACAATTCTCAAAATTAGCAAAAAAAAAAAAAAAAAATTATTGTTACTGCCTCTACAAACTTCCAATTTTCTTTATTTTCATCTTATTCTTAAGAGAAAATTCTATTAAATGATGAGGATTAAAGTGTGTGAACTCAAACTTGTATACTCACTCTCTTTAGAGAGTTTTATTGTATGATTTAAAGCTTAAAAAAATCATTGTAACGGTTGGATCCTAACCCATGGAAATGATCAGGTTTGCTCTTAAACCCATAAAAGGAGCAAGTTGTGTTTCATGCTTTCAAATATATGTATTATCGGTGGATTCTAAAATCGAGGATAAAACGGTAACAAAAGAGCAAGAGAAGAATAAAAGAGTGGGCTTAAGAAAAAAACTAGGCTTGGTAGGCCTTGACCCAGCGAAAGCCGAGCTTCTTATGTAAGTCCAAAGGCCAAAGGCCCAATATAGCTCGGCCTAAAAGGGATGAAACCCTAGCGCATCTGACAAGGATGTTGGGTCGGACAGCCTCGGCTCGAGAGATATCCGTCACACGCAACTTGCACAATCAGAAACCCTAGTCAGATAAGGAGTAGGAGAAAAGTCGAAGCCTATAAATAAGACAATGAGAGGCAGGCATAAGACAAGTAAGTTATGGACTTTGAATTATATTAATTAGAGCCTTCGACTTTCCTGACTTAGGCATCGAAGTGTATGCGGCCTATGCCACACTCGTTTGCAGATTTTTCATTTGCTTGCAGGAGAGCTATGTTTCCCTTAATACAAATTTATCGTTGTTGTCACGTGAATGTCAGGTGAATTTTTTCTTGGCCAAAATTGGCATCAACAATATATTTGATAACAAGTTCAAAATCTGGATTCTAATTTAAATAATTATTTAAAATGTGTTTGATACTATATTATAAATCATAAACTAGTTGTAGTTACCCACTAAATATTAATTGACAATAGATGATTATTAATTTATTTATGAATATGTTTTATGTTAAAAAAAATTTGTAAAATTATTATTTTGTAGTATAATAGAATTTATAATACATTATATAATACATAATTTAAGTTTTAAAAAATGAATT
Organism: Benincasa hispida; assembly: GCF_027475165.1. Classification (NCBI taxonomy): domain Eukaryota; kingdom Viridiplantae; phylum Streptophyta; class Magnoliopsida; order Cucurbitales; family Cucurbitaceae; genus Benincasa; species Benincasa hispida. Next base: position 1,215,610 of record NC_143482.1, on the reverse strand, counting down.
GAGTTTATAACATGGCATACAATATTTCTAAATGTTTTTACTTTTATTTAATATTAAATTTACATTTTGAAATATAAAATTAAAAATATGGATACAATGAAAACATACGAAAGTCGTTTTCAGAATTTGTATGTTTAGATCTCAGAATTCGAAAACAGTTTTAAAAAATAGAATTCGAGTTGTCTGCCAAACACATATTCGCTCAATTCAGTGAATCTGAAAATATAAAACAGAATCTAGATTACCAACCAAATATGCCATAAATAACTTACCGAATGGAAAAGAGAATTGGATAGAAAATGGATTCAAGTGGATCAAGTTGAATGACTTTAGATAGGAAGTTTGATTAACAATTGAAAGTAAATCATTCTACAATAAAAAAAAAAAAAAAAATGAGACACGCTTTGCAAAGGTGAAGAAAAGTCAAAACGTTCAAAACCCACATGAATTACCATATAGAAGATCACCCCATTGATACATGAATTAACTACCACATACTCAGAAGTTAATGATTTCTAACATATTAGTAACTATGTATGATGTTTATCCAACAATTAGAAATAAATTCTATCATTTAAAATAATAAGAATTAAATTCTAATTATCTCCAAAATTTCCATAACATTGGTCAAATTTGTAATTTAATCTCACGTGAAAGAAAAACATCTTAGTATCTCATGGGATTGTTTTCTCTCTAAATTTCATTTTTTTATATTTGCATTGGTTCAAAATTACAAATATAGCATCTATAGTTCTAACATAATTCAATATGATCATAATAATTTCACAAGTTTCATTTGTAATCTTTTTCTTTTCCTTTTATGAGTTCAACATATTGGAAGAAAATTTTCCATAGATATAATCCTTAATAAATTGAGTTAACGACAATTTCATCCTAGCCTATGATTATGGCTTTATTCCAATTTGATTTTTATGGTTCAATTGAACTTTGCAAATTGTCTATGTCATTTTTATGAGAATACAATTTTTTACATAGTAATGGACTAAAGTTTTGTCAATTTGGCTAATATTTACTTTTTAATTCAACAATACATGAAGGTTGGAGATTCGAACTTTCAACATTGTATGAAAGATATATATCTTAATCAGTTGAGTGATGCTTCGTTTGGCTAATATTAATAATTACATGAAATAAGATCACAGAGTTAAGTATAAAAGAATATGTAAGTTTTTCAAGTTTATAAAAGACAAATTGGTCATGATTTGTGAGAAATTTAGAAGAAAAAAATCATAAGTGTTATGGATGAGTTTGGATCAAAAGAATAAATCAAATCAATAAAGACAAAAGAAAACTGAAACATGACCAAGACAGGGTCATGACGAACCAAAGAAGGGGAATTGGACCTTTGGGTCCACCTCCAGAGGCCAAGGAGACTACTTGGCCATTGGGCTTGTGTTGGGCCATCGACCCAACCTTCCCTTGGCCTCAACCTAAGAGATCAAGACTGAGGAGCCCAATTTGCACAAGTACGCCTCCGAACCCAAGAATCCCTGAAAGGATTCGATTAGGTTATCAAATAACTGAATTTCGAAAGAGAACATGAGGAGACCTAGGTCAACCTTCTCTATAAATACATCACTATAGCTTCATATGAGAGATTTTGAATCCTGCTCTCAAACTTCATAGCTTCCACACCCTTTCATTCTCTGATTTATGCATCAGAATGTATACGGTAAGCACCACACTAGTGTGCAGGTTTTCTGTTTTGCAGATCACCTTCTTCTCTCTTTTAAACAAATTTACTACTGGTGTCACGTGAAGGGAAGATATGTTTTCATGTCTGGATTTTGACATCCGCAATAAAGATTGAAATGATATTAAGCTTCATAGAAATTAAATTGAAATTTTAAAATGCTCCCAATTAGAATTATACCCAATTCATACTAATTGACTTTTGTTTTAATAAGTTTCACTTATTTATTTTTCCAATTTAATTTTTTATTTATTTTAATAGTTACTAAAAAATATGGATAGGTGGCATGGACACATAGATAAGAAATAAAGAGAAATTGTCTAACAAATAAAAAGTAAAAATAAATAAATAAATATGTTTAACGGTTGTGTAATTGAGGAGCACAATAAAACATATATATGGAGAAAATATAGTATAATAATATATAAATAAATAAAATAATAAAATAAAATATATTATAAAATTTTAATAATATGGAATTTTAGTGAAAATTTGAAGATGTGTGTGATTTTAAGATCTACCAAACGCCACTATAGGCAAAGTAACAAGTATGATGAAATTTTATATGGATGTCAAGCATGAATAACTACAAGACACATGAACGTTTTTAGGATATTAAGCAATGTACATCTATTTATTTTTATAATATTTATAATATTAATAAAATAAGGTGCCCAGGTGTAAATTAGAAAATCATCAACTACCCTTGGATGTTTTTTCTTTTTTCTTTTTTTTTAACACAACAAAAGAATGGAATTTTATCAAAAGCACATATTTAAAAGTAAAACATCTTACCTGACAAAAGCAGACATCCCTTTATCTACTCTTTTTCTCCCACCAACCCAATATATGTAGAAATTACATTTAGACATTTTTTAAAAACGTGTTTTCTCAAAACATTATTAATTAATTCATATTTTTCTTTACTTTATCTAGTGACAGTTGATTCATCCTCCATAGTCAATTCATGCAGATTATTTTTTCAATTCATCTAAAAATATACCATTATTAACCACACTCATATTATTTGATATGTATTTCGTCTCGTCCAAATAGGTCATATTTTGAAAATCTAAAAATTATTTTATTAGACGAGATAATACATGGTATGAATATTTGTCTTTTAAGTGTCAAAATATTCAAATTTTCAATCTCATATTATTGAATTAAAAAATGTGTTGTTGGTTGGGTGGCTTCCCCTTAATGTGAATATTTAGAAATGGAATACATGGCATGGAGCCAAGACAGTAAGAAGAATGGATTAATCTGGGTGCTTCAGATTCATCTTGTTGGCTTGCAGTACATTGCTTAATGTTGTGACATTGAAATTCTTGAAAAAGAAGGTAATCAAGGTCTTAAGCATTGAGCCTGATCATTTAGAAGTTTCTGAGGTTGTAGAATGACGATGTTGTTGATTTCTCTAAAGTGTCGTTTTCTATTGACGAGGCCAAAGTGAGGAGTTGTGAGGTGGAAGTGGTTTCTTTCTCCCACGCTCGTCGTATGTAGTCAAAATGGTCTAATGCATTGTCGGGTGAAGAATGCATTGAAGGATCAAGAGTTCTGTCTACTCTTTTCTCCTTATCCTGTGTGGTTTAATTTGGTTGTGTCTCATGATGTTGTAAGGTGTTTTGTTTTGATATTACTTCAAAAGTAATAAGATTAAAAAATACTCGTAGTCCTTGAACTTTTATGAAAGTTACAAATTTAGTCTATTAACCTTAACTTTTAACAATTTAATTTATGTGCTCTCAGTTTTATAACAATTAGTCTTTATACTTTAAAATTTATAAAAAGTTAACACATATTAAAAGAAAAAAAACTATCGAGATTAAGTGTCAATTCTTATCATGTAATTAATAACATAGACATTGTAGTTTATAAACACGCATTTAGTCCATAATCAATTTATTAATCTATGTACGTAAGATTCTCATGTATTCTTGACAATATTTTTCAATAGAGGGACTTAGTTGTCACAAAAATTAAAAGTTACGTGAACTAAATAAAACATAAATTATTACTTCTATGAATGTTTAGAGATGAAAATGTAATCATATCTTAGAGCTAGATATATAATTTAATCTTTAAGGAGGTATTTGGCCCACTGAGTGGAGTCAATAAGTTTGGGATTAATATGTTCAAGTTAGTAAGTTCGTGTTTCAAATGTAGAATTGTAAGATAAAGTTCATCGTTAATTGAAAAATAGATTAAGAGGAGATAAAATTACTCGATAAATGTAGAAAGTAGAGATTATGGGAAGATAATTTTTCTCGATAGATGCGATAAATATAAAAATAAATGAAAAATCAAGTTACTCTATAAATGTAACTTTAATAGTGTTTACCATTGAAGTTGGGTTGTTTACACCAACTTAAAAAGTTAATGAGCCAAACGATCACTAATATTTGAACCATTCATCTTTAAAAAAATTGACTTTGATTATTTATAAATTGTTTGTATTCTTTTAATTCAGCGGTTAATATGCAGGATAAAATAACCATACTCAAAAGTAAATGAAATATAATATTTTCCTTAAAAATTTTAGATCTCGTTTGGTAATCATTTTATTTTTTGTTTTTTTTTTTAAATTATGCATATTTCATCCGCATTTCATACAATAATTTACATATTTCTTAAGTACAATGGTTAAATTCTTAGCCAAATTTAAAAAACAAAAACAACTTTTTGAAAACTATTTTCTTTAATTCTCAAAATTTAGCTTGGTTTTTTTAAATCATTAGTGAAAAATAAATAACAAATGAAGAAATTTGGAGGTAAAAGGAGTATCTATAGATTTAATTTTCAAAATATATATATATATATATATATATATATATTATCAAACAGGTCTTATTGCAAAACAATTAAAACAAAGTATCATCAAATGAGACCCAAGTATTTGTAATCCATTTGGACACTTAATCAAAATGTTAATGATTATAAAATCAAATGAATGTGATTAATTTTTGTGAGTTTTGTGGGTATTTTAATTAATTCAATAATTTGCCATGAAAAAGAGTGTGATAGAAAAAAATAATTATAAAATTAAATCAATTATCAACTAGTACATGCAGACACGTGCACCGACACATATTTGTACTTCATCATATGCTTATTATAATAGCTAGGTCGTTGCAATATATATATATTAATAATTTGTATTTAATTAAAACTAATTTTATTGGGAATAAATAATATGCAAAAAGGTCAAACATATCCACGGTGACATTGACCCATTCATTTAAATTAGACAACATTTAAAAATAAGAATTTAGAAATCTAGGATTGTTCGGTAGGGAGTCTAAAAATATAAATTTGAAAATAAGGTTGTAATAAAAATAGAATTGTATTTTATGTTTTTTTTAAATATGTATTTAGTAGTAGATTCATGAATTTTAATTTAAATGATTGTTTCAAATGTATTTGATATTATATTTATAAATATTATAAAATTAGTTGAGGTTGCTCACTAAATATTAATTGAGTATAGATGACTATTAGTCTATTTGCAACATGTTTTATTTTTTCTAAAAATCGTATAATTATTATTTTGTAATATTATAGAATTTATAATTCGTTATATAATACATATTTTAATCTTAAAAAATTGAATTAAAATTACAACATGATATATTATACTTTTGAATATTTTTTATCTTTATTTAATACAATTCTGAATTTTAAAATTCAAAATTCAAAAGGTGGAAATAATAAAAATATAAAAAAATGTTGTTTTCATAATTTGTGTTGTTTGGATCACAAAATCTGAAAATAATTTTCATAAATAAAATTTCAGTTGTGTACGAAACACGTTTACAAACTAAGTGGATTTGAAAAAAGAACACAATTTAGATTACCAACCAAACAAACTATAACTTAATTTGTTCAACAAAGTGACTTAAGACCTTTTATGAAATTGGTAATGTTGTTGATTGAAATTTTGGAATATGGTTTCTCACACAAGATATGTATGTTACACATGACGTCCTAGCAAAGTCAGGGACAACAACAAAGTAACCGATACTAAAACAAGAATAAATACACAAGAGTTGGTAATCCAGTTCAGTGGATAAGCTACATACGTCTGGGAACAGTGTGCCCATAAAAGATAATTCACTAATATATGAAAGTCAAGCGATTACAACGTTGTCCTTATTTGTAAATAGTGACGATTACAGTGACACATGCAAAGCCCAACATAACTAATCACCTAGACTTCCCCTAGATATGAGACTCCCTTTCATCCAAACTTAGGCACCCTCTAAGTACGTGAATATTAGTGATGTAACACTTAGGCTCCCCCTAAGTGTGTGAGACTCCCTCTCACATGAAGATATCTTTCCTCTTTCTTGTGAATTCTCTTCACGTGAGAACTTAGGTTCCTCCTAAGTTTTGAGAACTTCCTTCTTGATGAATAATACCTTAGGATCTCCCTAAAGTTAAGAAATCTTTCTCGATCAGCTTTGTCTTAGACTCCCTCTAGGACCAAACAATACTTCGTAATATTGAAACATTCACTGTAAAGACAATATAAAGAATACACCGCCACAAGCAAAGAATGATACTTTCTTCTTTAAATAAGCATTATACATAAAGTATACTCTGTCAAACTCAATTATCGATCTCACCAAACAATACATGCAATTAAACTAATGGTGAACCGAACTAGTTTTTAATTTTTATTACAATAATGATAAAGATAGTGATCAAACCTCCTACTTTAGTAGAGAAAGTATATGTCAATTACTATTGAGCTAAACTCACCTTAAACACTAAACTAAAATTTGTTATCAATCTATTGTTTTGTTTTTGTTTTTGTTTTGTTTTATTATTATTTTTTTTTGGAGGGGAAGAAGAGCGAGAAAGAGGCAGTTACCCAACTTGTTAGGCTAACATGTGATGGGAATAGTATAATGAAATTGAATGGACTTGTATATATAAGCTGCATGGAAAGGTCAGTTCCATCGTATTATAAAAATAAAATTGGGCTTATTATCTGTCACAGTGAAGAAGTAATTTAATTTTAGTTGAAATAGTTTTTATATATTTCCTCTTTTTTCCACTTTGAGTCATTTTTTAATTAAACAAAATGGTATATTATTATTATTATTAGAATTAATCATGGTTCTTAAAAGTCCCATATGACGGCCCCCTTGGGTGCTGAGCCCAACGCTGGCGGCAGAGGTCAAAAAGTCTGTATATTCTAATTGAGATTCTTTCCCACTGATTTAAATCCTTTTTATTTATTTTTTTTCTAAATTTTTTAATTGATACCTAAAATTCGAAACGTTATAATTTTAGAAATTTTAATTTAATTCTAAATTTTAGAAAGTTATCATTTTATCTTTGAGATTTGAATTTTATTTTAATTTGGTCACTGTATTTCAAAATTTATATTTTTTAACTTTGATTTTTCTTCAAATATTCACTTTTAGTCTCTAGTGTTAGTATCTATTGATTATTTTTTAAAAAATTAAAATAATTATAATCAATTGAGTTTACTATTTTTCCATCACTGTTAATTTTAATTTCCCTTTTTTCTTTTATTCTTAAATTTTCAAATTATTTTTTCAATCTAATAGTGACAAATGATTTATATGATTTTGAATTTTAATATATACTCAAGTCAACATGTTAATATCATAATCAGGGTGATAAAAATATGATTTTTTTGCTGTTGACGTGAAGCGTGAACACAACTCTAACTCTCTCTCTCTTTTTTTTTTAGAAAATATTTGCATTGTTAAATTTATAAATAAATGTCAACCAATTACATAAATTCAACCAAAATTTGAATATCACGTAAGTTAGTCTTGTACACCTAGACATTTGAGTTGTTTTTATCATTTTTAAATAAGAAATACGCTAAATTATATAAAGTACTCCTTTTAAAAATACTCTCAACTTTCAAATATTTCAAAAATATCCTTAAATTTAAATAAGTAATTAAAAAATATACTTATATTAATTTTAGAAAAAAATTGTTAGTATTTTGTTTCAAAATTTTCAAAAATGTCCTTAAGCATACAAAAATTCAGAAGTACCTTTATTGTTAGTATATAAACTCAAACCGTTAATATTCATTTAGAAAATAATCTTGAACTTTCAAAAGTTGCATTAAAAATACTTCTATCGTTGGTATAGTGATCAATTTGTTTGAAGTTTGTTAAGTTTGAAAACAACCGATTTGAAAACAAATTATATATATATATATATATATATATATATATATATATATATTTACATATGATACTATCAATTTTCTCTCATTCATCCAATTCTTACACCAAATTTATCACAACGAAATATAAACTAAACTTTCAAGTTAAAGCATAAAATCCAATAAAATTCAAAATAAACGCTAAGAGCATATTTTATATATTTTTTAATATAAGGGAATTAATACATTTTTTTAAAGTTTAGATGTATTTTTGCAACAAAGTATTAACGGTTTTTGTTCATATATTAATAGTAAGTTTATTATCAAATTTTCCTTTAAGTTTACGAGTATTTTAAAACTTTTGAAAGTTTAATAGCATTTTTGAAATAAAACAATAATGATTTTCATCTAAAACTAATGACAAGGGTATTTTTAAACTCTTATTTTAAATTTAAGGGTGTTTTGAAAGTTTAGGGTTTTTTTTTTTTTTTTTTGCATAAGATACAAAGTTCAAGGACATTTTATATAATTTAACCGAAGATATGTCTAAATTTCATGATTGAAACGGATTGAATTGAACCAAGGATTAAATATTGTCGATTCATTGATATATCACTATTCAGAAAGTTCAACATCGATATTAAGAATCAATCAATATTGTCAATATCTTTGATAAATACCCATAAAATATATTAATAAAATCATCTCACTTATAACAATATCTATAATTAGTATTTACAGAAATATTGTCGATATTCGTATTTTATTGATATATCTATAAATAAAATCTCAACATCGACATCGACATCCATACAAATATTCTAATCCTTGAATTTGGACAACATGTAATCAAATATCATATTAAAAAAAAAATCCTTCATCAACTTTATTATCTTGATAGTGATACCAACGGCTTGATGATGATGAAATATTCACTTTTTTGAATAATCCAAAGGAAAAAAGAAAAGGAATTTACATATTTGCAATTCTTTTTTTTTGTTTTTCCTTCTGGAAATTTATTGTTCTTATTCTCTTTTTTTTGACTAAAATAAAAACAAATAATTAAATACAAAGACTCTTAGTATAAGTTATGTCATAGACACCTTTAAAAGTATCAAAAGTTTACAAATTTCAACCTATCAAGTCAAAAAGAAAAGGAGCAAAAAAATAGTTACAACAACGGGCAAAAAATACGAAAAATGACGTTAATTCAAAAGGAAGCAATGTAATTACGTGAAAATTGGTGGATGAATTTGAAAAAATTAAATCATGGTTAAATTACAGGTTCGATCCTGTAATTTTATGTATGTGTCTAATAAATTCTTGAACTGTATCTATTAAAAAAAAAATTTAACCTTCAAATATATTACATAAATTATTAAACTTCAATTTTGCTTCTATTATGTCCCTTAGGTGATCAACAATTTTTTTTTTTCGAAATGAGTATACTTAATTGTCATAATGTTTATACTAAAAATTTTTATTCTCCCCCTAATATGTTGTCATAAAAAATGATCAACATTTTTTTAAAATTAACAAATTTATATTATACAAAAAAATTAAATTTTGTGTCTAATAGGTTTCTAAATATTAAAAAATGTCAAATATATCAAGACTTAATAGTCGTCAAAAATAGCATAACTCATCTGATATCAAATACGTACTATTAACTTCGAGGACAGATGTTTGATCTCTCTAAAAAAGATTTAATAGACACAAAATTAAAAGTTCAAACACTTGTTATATTCCAAAAAATTTATATAATTTTTAAAAATTTAATAACTTATTAGACAATTTAAAGTTTTTTAAAATTTACATTAAAAGAATTAACTTATAATTTAAACCATAAATACAAATAGAAGGACCCCATAACAAATATCTCATGATTGCAAACCACAAAGTAGTCATGCACATTATAATTTCATTAGCAATTATGTCAAATTCAAACATAAATAAAGCAAATGAAATTGGATACTTATTACTCTATTAAAGATGGAAGAGTTTTAATTATTTTCCACTTGAGAAATTATTAAACTCTTTTTTTTTTTTTTCTCTTTCACAACCTAATTTTTTGTCTTTACACTTCAAAATTGCATGATATTTAATCATTAGATGCTTATTTTTCTTCTCTCTATGGCTTAACAATGAAACACTCACATGGATGACAACTTGGCCTTCAAGAGCAAGGTTGTAAGTTGTTATTATTCATTATAACCTATTTGGATTTGTCCAAATCCAACATCTTTTGTTTTTTATATGGATTGAGGTAACAATATAATGTCCATGTCTTTTTTAAGTAAGATGTTCTCGGGTTAGTTATCAATTATTGTGTTAAGATTCGTCATACATTTACAAAATAAAAGGCAAAACAAATTAAATTATTGGTGAAAATAAAGTTTTGAGATCTATTAACATTGTATCCATAGGAACAATATGATTATATGTCAATTCTAGATAGAGTTTAGTTGATGTAAAATAAATAATAGTCGGAGTAGTGTCTCACTTGAAATATATAAAGAGACATTTTATAACTATTTTACTTTTTGTTTTTATTTTAATAAACACATAGTTATTATTGTTTTGTTAATATTTTTAAATTATAAGTAAAGTTCACATTTTTTTTTTTCAAAAACTCATTTTTCTTGTCATGTTCATTTTTCCTTTTTTAACACCTCTCCTAAATCTTCTTTTTTCCTAGTTTTTCTATCCAAATTTCTCTTTTTTAAAAAAATGTATCTTCCTCCCATTTAATTTTTTCACCAATACTTAACTTTTTTTTTTCTCCCTCTTTATGTAATTTTCGTGTATTTTTCTCTAAGAATTAATATTTTCCCAAGATTTTCTCTTTTATATTGATGTTACAAATATATCCTTTTTTTTCTGTCAAAAGGATGTTCGTGCATTGGTCTGGGTTGAAAGACTTTTTAGACCCAACCAATTGTTCAGGTCTTAAATTTCCAGGGAATTGGACTGTATGTCAAATTTTAGGGTTTGGTTTTGAAAAATGGAAAAATCGACAAATAATAACATTTATGCCAACTCACATGACATATACATGATTGCAAGTTTTCAAATCCCTATTTTACCCTTATCTGGTTTGTAGCTTTTGCTATTGATGAAATTACAAATACATAGTAAGTGTAGTTTCATAAACAATGATGGGTTCCGTATACACGGTAATTGTTGACTCCTTAATTCTCCACTTTTCCTCTAATTGATTCATTTGAAAAAATAAAAATAAAAATAATCGTCTTCCTAAAAATAACCGCTCTTTTTTATTTTCCTCACTCAGTTAACATTTCAATACATATTTTATTCTAAGTTTAAATTCTATTGAACCATTCTTCGAATTAATCTCACTTGAACTAAATATTTGGATTTTTCTAACAAATTTATATTTTAAATATCCATATAGTATCAAATTTCATTTCATCAAATCACTTTTTTATTTCAAAAGTTTGAATTGTTGTACATTATTTTATACATATTCTTAATAAATTAGTGGGATATTTTTCCATTTTTTTAAAGTTTAAATTGTTTTGTATATGAATTCAATTGTTTTGTATATGAATTCAATTGTACATATTTTATATTTAGTCATTATTTTTATCTCATTTTGTATCATATTGTATTATTATATTACCATTGTTAGCGTTTCGAAATATCTTTTTTGTTATTTTACATTTCATTATCTAAAATTCATGTATTTGTTATTGACGCAGAAATAAGATTGAATTTACAAATTTGTTTTTTCTTCTTAATTTCAATTTTTTCAACCTCGTCTTTTGATTTTACCAGACGTATCTATCCATTGATCCATCGATTTCCCTATTTTCCTTCTGACGATTCAATCTTCTCTTACTTCATTATTATAATAAGCTTTCTTTGTTTTTCAACAAAAGAAAATGAAATCTTGTTCATCGAAGAGAATCATAGTTAGACACTACAATAAATAAGTCGCTAGAGAATCGAAGTTATGATTTCTTGTAGTAATTGACTACTCTTTAATGTGTCTGTGAATGATTCAAATACACTATATTTGAATAATAATTCAGTAGAAGCATATCCTTCTCTCCGACCTTCTGAGAACATTATTATCAAATTTGGTTTATCTAATTCTTTTAAAATTGGTTTAACCTTTTGTTACCAGATTTAGTTTTATCTAAATCTTTTTAAATTTGTTTAAACATGTTGTTATCAGATTCAAAATGTAATATGAATTTAAATGTATTTCTAGTTTGTCTTTGGTGGGCTTTGGAAATGTAATTGTAATATGATGTTATGAGATTAACTAATCTAAACTAATTGTAATATGAAGTTATGTGTAATCATCATTCTTTGTTGAGAGATTCTCTCGGGTTTTTCTCCAACAATATCCATTTGAATCTATCTTTTGTTATCAGATTCTGTTTTATCTTATTCTTTTTTCTTTTTTTCTTTGTGCATATTTATATTTTTTTTGTTTATATTTGTGAGAGTTTATGAACCTAACTTAGATGGCCAAACAAAGCGGAAACAATATCGAGAGCCAATAAATAATCAACGAAATCATCAATGTAATTTTAGTATCCACCGATACCGAGAGATCCGCACACAATGTCGCAAAACTGAGAACAACAAACAACAAAACAGCCTTTGACTGGCGAATCACGAGTAGCTCACGCGTATCTCTCACTGCTGCCAGAAGCAGCCTCCACGGCGAACTTCTCAGACCGGACCGCCCGACGAACCGCCGCCCACTGGCCCGGAACCGGACCGCCCAGATCGGAGTCGCCCACCGACAGACCCACGTCCACCAGGCGGCTGCTTCTCTACCGGAAAAGAAAACCCAGGCGGCTCCTGCTGCACCGTAAAGGAATCCCAGGCGGCTGCGTTTTTTTCCTTCGCAAAAAAGTCACGTGAAGTGCTGCCCTAAGTGGAGAAGAAAATAGAAATTACAAAATTGCCACTGGTTCATTATTTATGATAATACTATTGAGCCTTTAGTTTTTCCTTAAACCCACCCAAAAACCTTGTTATTTTCTACCATATTATTACTATTTATATAGTTTATACTTTTTAAATTGTAATCCAGTGATATAACAATATATCACTGGTATATAAGATATATTTATATATCTATTTATTATTTTAATAAGATTTGTTCTCCATTGTTTCGTTTAATAAAAAAATAAAAATAATAAAAACCCAACCCTCATTTCCAAGTTCCAATATATATATAATTTTTGTTGTGGAAAATAAAAAAATCCAAGCACTATCCTCTTTACATATTTATAGATATGTATTTTTTAAAAAAAACACTAATTATACTTTACCTCAACCTCATCCCACCATTTTCTTTCTCTCTTTCTTATTTCCCATTTACAATAAGTTTGTAGCCATAACATTTCCATAACATATCCTTTAAAATTGATGTCAGTACACCCTCATCGCTACAGTCGCATCTTGGGTCTCCTCTTTTAGAACCTTCCATTATTTCTTCTCTCACCATCACCATCTTTGCTACACTTCGTCATCCGTCAAGTCTTCTTTTGGTATCACCAAGTGGTTCTTTAAGCAGCTGCATGCCACCACCATCGTACTGCAAGCACGCCATCGTGGTCGTCCATCGAAGAAGCAGCTGCCAATTGGTTGTTGGTGAGGACCATATTGGTTGGTTTTTTAATTTTGGAACACTTTCTAAGATTTTAGTCATATTATTTATTTTTTTTTTAATTTTGGAACACTTTCTAAGATTTTAGCCATATTATTTATTTTCCAGCTAGCTTTTGGTTGAGATTGTAATTTTTTTTGTAACGTTTAAATAGAGTGTATTTGCGGTCTTCAAGTTTTTTTTTAAGCATTGTCTATTTATACTCATTTTGTTAGTTTTTGGGTAGGTCGGTCCTTTACTAATTAGTATTTTCTATTATTTAAATTTATTTTGTTATTTTTACCATCTTGAAACCTTTTTATTATTTTTCTAAATGAAATTTTAAAATTTGCTATTTCTCTTATAAACCATAAATTTCTTCAACCAAAATAATTCTCACTAAAAAATGAACCCAACCCAACATGTAGGTTGGGTTGGTTTGGGTTACTTAAGTCATTTATTTAAATTTTTGTTTTAGAATGAAGTAAAATATTAATATGTAAAAATTTGATTTAATTATTTTTATATATTAAATTAATATTAACAACTCAATACAATTTATATAATGTAAAATCTCTCTTCAAAGTGCTAAAAACTATTTTTAGGAGTGGTTGAAGAATAAATTTTCAAATACTAATGAAATTAAATAAAACTAAAATAATATGTATATCTAATTGTTTCCTAAGTAAAAAAAAAATATATTTTTTTAAATTAATAATAAGCTCGATTTGATTTGGATTATTTTAAGTGAACATATGAACTAAATCAATTCATAAAATTTTCATTGATTTGAACTTAGCCCATAAATTTTTCATTTATTTAAATTCAACTCAACACAAACGGTACGAATTAGATTGGATTGGATTGATCGATAATGGATCATCGAATTTCTTTTTAACACCATCTTGAAAGATTTGTTTTTCTCATCTATCTTTATTTTGCTTATATATATATATATATATATATATTTCCTCGAGACAAGCTTACATATCTTTTACTCCTTACTTTTCTTTTTCTCTTTTTATTTAACTTTTTTTCCTCTCTCTCTCTAAAATGTCTCTCTTTTATCTTCAACTTTTCTTTCTTTTGCTCAGTTAATAATATTTTACGTAAAGTCCAACTAATAATCTCATCTAAATATTTTTTCTTTCATTTATCAAACGTATAAAACAAAAAATCAAATTAAAATTATAATACTGCCTAAACTTTTTTTAAAAAAATTTGATTGGCTTATTTGTAAATATTTTTCTATTTTCACTTTAATTTTTCTTATGCAATGGGTCCAATTATATGAAAAGATGGCCTCCTATTATTTATAATTTCTTTCACCAAATATTTTATTCTCATTTTAAAGTAAATATGACACTTCCCCTACTCATAGAGCCACACACAAACAAAACAAATATTTTAATTAAAGTACAACAAATATAGAGTATGAAGATTTGGTCCTCAGATCTGAAGTAAAGGAGTGTACAACAATTATTGGTAAACAATTTTCATGTCATCTTTAATTAAAAATTATTTTTAATTTAATATTTAGAAGCTTTAGAAAAAAAAATTAAAACTAAAAATAGGTGTCATATAGCATTTCCATTAATTATTCACAAGAAGCTTGATGAAGAGATCAAGACTGTTGAGTAGAAACCTCGAGTTTGAAAATTTCTAGATCCAAATTCATCTGGTAAGTTGTAAAGTTCCGATTCACGAAAACCTCTGTGATAGAAAATCACATCTCTATGGCGGGTTCTATCGTTCTCGTTCATGTTGTTACCATGTTTAATGGTCTTTCTAATGCTCTTGACGCTGGTCTTTCCAGCTTTGGGCTAAAACTGATTCTCTAATTCTTTCGGAATAATCTCTTGGTTGGGAAACCAAGTATGATAATGAGGTTTAGGTCTTGGTGGACGCTATTCGAGATCTCTATCACAGTGATTCTATTCTTGGATTCCTTTGGGCTAATTACAGGAGTAATAATTTTATCACGAAGAACGCCCTCCATAAGTGAATTCCATGCTTCAGTTTGATTCGCTTGGTTTGTAAATTTTACTATTGTACTAAAAAGAACCTTCAAACATAAAATATATATATATATATATATATTTTCGTTCTATAAATTAAAAGTTCGAAGAAATGGAATAGAAAATTTATGGGGAAAAAAATAGAAAAGAAAAGAGAAGAGAGAGAAGGAATAAAAAAGAAAAAGAGGATGTGGTTTTGTGCGATCCTAGTGGCAGGAAATTGTCGGGTGGACATTCCATGCTTTTAATTACAACATAGTTTGGTAACTTTTGAGAATTATTGGGAATTTGTCGGAACAATTTTCCACCATTCACAATTATTTATGACCTTAGTCCGCCAATTAAATTACATTCGGCAGCTATTAAATTCATAACCTGTATTTCATTTTTTAAAAAATAAAAAATAAATAAAACAACTTAATGAGGTATGCTCACATTGAGAAAATTGCTAAAAACTATAGAAAAGCTTTATAAAAATTGATATTTTTTTTATCACTTTATGGAATATGTTAGAAGAAATCATGTTTGTCATGGCAAAAAAATCACTTTTTTTAAAAAACAAAATTGATTTTTTTGACAAATATTGTAATTGATTTTAGAAAAATTTAAAATCATGAGTTGAAAGGTGATCTTAGTAGGATGATTGATTGAGAGTTATAGTTATAATCTTTCAGAATTTAAAAGAGTACTTCTCATTATTTCAAAGTGTGGATTATAGAGGTATTTATAATATAATGAGAGTATAGTTATACTTAAACAAATTAATAATAGCTTCTAAACAAATACATAATAGCTAAAGAGAAACTTATTATTGCTTTTCAAAAGATGCAATGATTGTTAGCCTTATGTCATGCGCCTAAATCTAAATGAGATGAATTTTTTAGTTTAAATGCAATGTTTTCTCTAACTAAACACAAGCATAAGTTTAATTAGAGTATTTCTCGGTGAGGTCTGAGGTCGAACTTAGGGACACACGACTAAAAAGTGATGAAAATAATTGTTTGATCTTGACGTAGTGAGTTGCTATTTAAGTATGCGATAGAAGGACACGATGAAAAGAATATTTACTATCTGATAGAATACGTATACTACTAGTGGAATGAATGATGAAATGGATGTAATGGTAATTGCAAGTGCTAAATGAAGTTGTGTGAGTTGAGGATGGATAAAATAACAATGACCAGATAGGGTTGAGAGAGGTCCACTAACATTTTCCTAAGCGATGCATAAGTCATGCGCTTCACCTCTCGATGTTTTGAGCCATAATATTCTATCTCTAGGATGCATGTGATGAGTTTTGGTTGCGATAGAGATTAACTTTATCTCTAAAATTACTTCTATCATCGTTTAACGAGTTCCACAACTCACTACAAGAAAAATGAGTTTCCCCGATGCCTAAATCGATCATCGAGAGTTTGGTCGTCGGGAAAAAGAGTGTCTCTCGACGACGTAAAACGACGTTAGGAGATGGGATCTGGTAAAAACCAGATCCCTTCTTCCTCATTTTCCCCATTTTCCCCATTTTTAACCTTAACCTGCTGCCATCGAATCCTTTTCCCCCCGTCGCCGGTTTTTTCCCTTTCCCTTTGCCGATCTCTCCCATTTTCCCTCTTCTTCTTCCTCGCTGATCTCCTCCCCCCCTCTCCGCTCCCTCGCGCGCCGACCACTCTCCCTTCCATTCGCGTTTTGATCCTTCAAGAAGCCCGCCTTCGCTCCTTCAGCCATCGTCTAGTCCAACCGCCGCTGCCGCCTCCCTTCGTTCAGCCACCTCTTTCAACCGCCCGCCGGGAATCTTCCCATTTTATTTTCTCTTATTTTGTATATTAATTTAAATCATTGTTTTTCAATATATGCAATTTTTTATGGATTAAGTTGTTATTGTGGAATGTGGATTAATTTATGGATTGAGTTGTTATTGTGGATTATGGATGTTTCAATTTATGCAATTTTTTGTGGATTGTGGATTAATTTATAGCATGTTATTGTGAATTGTGGATGTTTCAATTTATGCATTTTTTTGTGAATTATAGATTAATTTGTAGCATGTTATCGTGGATTAATTTATAGCTTGTTATTGTAGATTGAATTGTTATTATGGATTGTGGATGTTTCAATTTATGCAATCTTTTGTGGATCGTGGATTAATTTATAGCATGTTATTGTGGATTGAATTGTTATAGTGGATTGTGGATGTTTCAATTTATGCAATTTTTTGGAGTATGGATGTTACTGTGGATTGTTTTTAATTAGCATCGTTTTTTATTTAAGCCATGGATTTTGGATGTTTCAACTTATGCAATTTTTTGGATTATATATGGATGTTATAATTTACTTAATTTTGGACTTAGTTTAGGGGAAAAAATCAATAATATTAGGGGCAAAAAAAAGTCAAATCAAGTATTATAAATTAGTTAAAATTTTAAATACTCCGAACAAACTTGGAAGTTTGTATTAAGTAATCAAAACTCATGCTTAATAAAGACTTTGTACTTTATCCTCTAATTCAGGTTATTGTTTTGGATTACAAGTTGGTCAGAAAAGATTTATCTTTAAGGATGAATAAAGAATGGATTAAACTAAGGAATAAGTTATCAGTGGAGTCTAGAGAAGGAGTATCCCAGTTTTTAGATATGGCAAAGTTTCATGTTAATGATTCCGGATGAATAAGATGTCCATGCAAGAATTGTATGAATTCAATTTGGGAAAAAATATATATCGTGGAACGACTTCTATTAATATATGAAATATCTTCTTCATACTGTGAATGAGTATATCATGGAGAGCCAGTAAAATTATCTAGAAGTTTTGAAAGTAATACAAGTCATTAAATATAGAATGTTGAAGTAGATAGTATAGAGAGTAATGCTGTTGAAGAAAATGAAATATTGAATCTTATAAACGATTTACAAGTTCCAATCGAAAAAAAAAATGCAAATGAAGAAAGGATTGAGAATGAAATGTCCTCTAATGGTCAAGAAAGAGATACCACGTATTTATTCGAGGATTTAATGACCGAAGCACGTAATGAATTATACTCTGGTTGTCCGCAATTTTCGTCCTTGAACTTTTTAGTGAAGTTGATGCATATCAAATTTCTCAACGGTTGGAGTAACAAATCGTTTGACATGTTGCTGGAATTGTTAAAAGCAGTGTTTCCAGTTGACACCTCTATACCTACTTCCTTTTAAGAAGCCAAGTGAAAATTACATGATTTAAGCCTAGGTTATGACATTCATGCGTGCAAATATGATTGTGTATTATATTGGAAAGAGTTTGCAGATTTGCAACAATGCCCCATATGTGGTGAGTCTCAGTACAAAGTTAATGATGGCAAGGGTAAAAAAATACCACATAAGGTATTGCGTCATTTTCCATTGATACTAAGATTAAAACGATTGTTTGCACCAAAAGAAGGTGCTTCTGACATGAGATGGCATAAAGATAAGCGAGTTGAAACGGAGAATATATTGCGACATCCAGCTGATGGAGAGGGGTGGAAACATTTTGATCGTGAATTTCCTCATTTCACTTTAGATCCCCGAAATGTTCGTTTGGCATTAGCTTCAGATGGGTTCAATCTGTTTGGAAATATGAGCATTTCTTATAGTATGTGGCCTGTGGTGATAATTCCTTATAATCTGTCCCCTTGAAAATGCATGAAGGAAACAAACTTCTTCATGTCTTTGCTCATACCTGGTACAAAATCTCCTGGAAAGGAAATTGATGTTTACTTGCAGCCGTTGATTGAAGAGTTGAAAGAGTTATGAATAATTGGTGTGCGAACTTATGATTATTTTACTGGTGAGTTTTTTCAACTATATGCTACCTTATTATGGACGATTAATTTTAGGTGGAGTACAAAAAGTTATCAAGCATGTCCAATATGCAAAGAAGATAATTCGTCATTCGGGATAAGAGGGAAAATATCATTTATGGGGAATCGATGTTATCTTCCAAAGAATCATAATTGGCGTCGAAGTAAACAACATGATGGAAAATTTGAACGTAGACCTCCTCCAGTCATAATGAATGGAGATGAGATCTTACAACAAATAAATACGCTAAACTTTTTTGTGCTTAGCAAACATCCATCGAAGCAAGATAAAAAAAAAAAAACGAATTCTAAACTGGACTAAGAAAAGTATTTTTTTTTCCAATTTCCATATTGGTCCAGACTATTGTTACGACATAAATTGGATGTAATGCATATTGAAAAAAATATATGCAATAATTTGGTGGGCACATTGTTAAATATTGAGGGAAAGACAAAGGATACAACGAACACTCGATTAGATTTACAAGATTTGAAGATAAGAAAGGACCTAAGCTTGATACAAGTTGATAACAGATTTGTAAAACCACACGCAACATACATATTAACTAATGGTGAACGGATTTCGTTTTGTAAGAATTTGAAATCAGTGAAATTTCCTGATGGATTTGTGTCTAACATATCACGATGTGTGAATGACAAAGATGGAAAAATATTGGGGTTGAAAACATACAACTGCCATGTGTTACTTCATAGACTACTCCCTATTGGTATTCAAGCATACCAATAGAGAGAAGTTAGATTTCTTGTAGTGACTCTTACTCTCTCAAGTAGCAAATTATTTCTTACTCAGATCAATCTCTCAATTTGACCTCGACAAATCTTGTGCATGCGTTAAACAAGATGAACACCTACTTATACACAATTTAGTAAAAATGTTAGTTTATCTTTCTCAACCCATGAGAAATTTAGTTACTCATGCTTATGAAAATAGACATTATTTGATAGAATATGAAAGTAATTGCATTCATATTAAGAAAAGTAGAGTTTTTTTTCAATCTCCAAAAACTTAATACAAATATGGATGACAAAAAGAATGTAAACAGAATTAAAATAGGAAGTGTCAAGCTACCGATCACAATCTCTTGCTCCCTTTGGCTCTGGTGGTGGCTGCTTCACTTAGGTTGCAAAGGTGTAAAGGTCTCTCTCCTTTTTCAAGGAAGAACTCTAAGCTCTCACTTGGAATCCTTCAAAGAAAAGCTTGAAGAAGGGGTGGTTATGGCAGATTTGGGATGAAAGTTTGACAGAGTTGCGGCCTCTTTTGATGGTGAAAATCTCTATATTTGGTCGATTCTTTAAAGGGCTATTTGTAGGCATCGAGAAGAAGGTTTCTCGCCTCTTTCCAATGATTATGTTGACACCTCGCATTAAATTCCATGCCATGTTGCACCGCCTACTTCGTGTCAGAGATCCATTGGCTCTGCTACGAACGTTTCACATCAGCTGCCAACTTGTTCTGTTGATTTGACTTCCACTGCCCACACGCTTGCCATTTTCTATTTGTCATGTTTCATATCATCGCATGGTGCTATGCGTTGTAAAGTTGGTCGCCATGTAATTCTTTCTATGCCATCAAAACTTACAACTCGTTACTTTGGCCGGTTTTTCTTCTCATTTCATTTGAATTCGACATCCAAAAGTGATAAATTTTATACATTTCAAGAATTATTAGTTTTGTACGCATATGATCACAAGATATGATTATTTGCATGAATTCCTTGTTAAGTTAATGTGTTTTCCTCTGAATTTTCCTAATTGTTCTCAATAAAAAGACAAAATAACTTGTATTTCTACAAGTTATCACTTATACTAATAACACCTCCTTCCAACATATGTTTGACAAGGCAAAAGTTTTTTACGTAGAATACTTAAACGAGTAGTAGTGCAAGTTAATATTATTCGCACAACACACTCCATTATAGAGTGAAAATCAATTTCAATGTATGTAATTCATTCATGAAAAATTGAATTATGAGTGGACTAAATAGTAGAGTTGTCATAAAGAAGAACAGGGGCAAATGAACTAAAAAGAAAGAGATCTCAGATAAGTTGTCTTAACCAAAAAGATCCCCCCTATATTCAATTTCAATTGAGCTTCGTGAGACAATCATTTGTTTCTTTGTTGCCCAAGAGATGAGGTAGAACCCAAAAATATTACAAAGCAAGTTATAAAGTGCCTATTAAGTTGATCTTCTTCCCAATCTGAGCTAGAGTAGAGAGTAAAAGATAATGACTTAGTAGTTTTTTTTTTAAAAAAAGAAAATGGAAGAAAATATCTTCAACCAAATAACATAACACTCTTTTTGTTACAGCCAAATTAGAAATAAAGGGAGAGTGCTAGTTTGAGATAACTAGCTGACAATAAAAGCAATACTCAGTCAGTTAAATGTACGATAATGAAGAGCACCAACAATAACTCTAAAGGACTGAGCATCATCAAAGGACTAACAATTGAATGATGACTATCTAATTGTAAGGTAATTGAGTGTTACAACTTTAGCTCCAACCATGCCATACTTCACAAAAAATATTTTTGGCATACTTTAAATGTGTAACAAGAATACCACTATGAAAATGATTTATCTTTAAACCAAGGAAGAACTTGAGTGCCCCAAGATTGGTCATATCAAAATAACTCTTCAATTGTCATATCAAATCAATAATATAAGAGGGATAATTTCTAACAACAATGATGTCATTTACATATAAGAATAAGTAATTTACATAATTTTTTGCCACTTGTACACCTAGGGAATAACTCACATAAGAAGCTTTAAACCTAAGAGTGTCAGTATATGTGATGTAAAGCACTCAAACCATGCACTTGATGCTTGTTTGAGTTCTTACCATGACTTAATAAGATTGTGATAGAACTCGGTTATATATTTACTATTTTGGCTCGAAATTGGCCTAGGAAGTCGAGACTTCTTCCTTACACAAGCTCGCAAGCTACTTACTAATTAAAATCTTTTATATCCTACCTCGCCCCCCTGCTTTATACTAAATTTGGTAACAAATTCTTCTCGTGTGGTCCCCACACCATTCATCTTTTTAAACTAATTTTATTCCTCTCAACTTCCTCATTTACATTTGTGCCCCCTTCATATTCTTCCTATTGTTTTTCCTTTCATATTTCCTAATTATAGAGGGTCTATCATTACCCTCCCCCTAAAATACCACCTTGTCCTCAAGGTGAAAATTTGGAAACTGTTTGGCGATTTTGCTCCATTTTCCCATGTTGCATCTTCGGTTGGTAGTCCTTCCCATTGAATAAGTACCTCAAAATCAATAGGTGATAATATAGTGGTGCCAATCTTCCTAATCTCTAAGACGGGCATTGGGTGAGGCTTGCTTTGTTCTTCTGCTTGCCATGTTGGTGGTGTAGAGATTCTAGGCATTAAAGTAACTATGACCTTCCTTAGTTACGAAACATGAAGTACTGGGTGTATGCTGACATTGGGGAGAAGATCTAGTTTGTATGCTACCGGCCCGATCCTTTGGATGATTTGAAAAGGACTGATGAAGTGTGGTGCCGACTTTGGATGTTTATGAATTAGTAGGGAGCTTTGACAGTATGGTTTAAGCTTGACGTACACCCAATCCGAGACCGTGAATTCTACCTCTAGTCGTTTAGAATCCGCTAATGCCTTCATTCTTTGTTGGGTTGCTTCTAGTGTACTCTTCAGTTGTTTGAGCATTTCATCCCTATCTTTCAATAACACATCCACTTTCCCCACCACTGCGTTTCCGGACTCGTAACAAACTAATGGGGGTACCGGTCGGCCGTAGACCACTTCATAAGGTGATTTTTTTATTGCTATTTGGTACGATGTGTTGTAGTTATACTTAGCCCATGCCAACCATTTAGACCATTGTGACGGTGTTCGCATGGCAAAACAGCGGAGGTACGCTTCTAATCCATGATTGACCACTTCAATTTGCCCATCCGTTTGTGGATGGTATGACGTGTTCCTTTTCAACTGAGTGCCCATTAGCTTGAATAGTTCTTCCCAGAATAGATTAGTGAAGATTTTGTCTTTATCTAATACTATGCTTCGGGGAACTCCATGTAGTCGCACGATCTCTCGAAGGAATACCCCTACTACTGTGGCCACGGTATATGGGTGGCAGAGAGTGATGAAGTGTGCATACTTGGACAAACGGCTACCACCACCAAGATAGAATTATATCCCTCGAATTTTGGCAGCCCATCTATGAAATCCATACTGATATCATCCCAAATAAGCTTTGGTATAGGCAACGGATGTAGTAACCCTGCTGGTGCTAAAGACAGGTATTTGGCTTGCTGGAAAACCGAACAATCTCCCATAAAAGCTCTTACTCGTGCCTTAATTTCTTTCCAGAAGAAATCCTTCTTGAGTCGTTGGTACATTTTAACTACTCCGTTGTGACCTCTAATCGGGCTGCTGTGGAATTCTTGGAGTAATAGTGGAATTGTTAGAGATTGAGGTGGTAGTACGATCCGTTGTTTGTATAACAAAAGTTCCCCTTTGAGTGAGTATCCTTGTGGGTAAGGTTGTCCTGTCCGTATGCTCTCTCGAATGCCTTATAACTCCGGGTCCTGGTCAACTTGGCTACTAAACACGACTGGATTAAGCAAGTTAATCATACTTAACATAGTCAGCTCCATCGCGGAGGGTAGTTGGGATAATGCATCAGCGACTGAATTCTCCAAGCCTTTCTTGTACTCTATGTCAAAATCATACTCGATCAACTTGGCTACCCATTTCTGATATTCCCCAGCGATGATCCGCTGTTCCAACAAGAACTTGAGGCTCTTTTGGTCGGTGCACACTATTGCGGTTGATGCCCTAAAGTCTCATGTCCTGTAGTTTGTAAACATTATGTATGAACACTTGTGTTGTTAATATATGATATTTACTTCACATCTTGTTGTTTTGCTCGGTTAATTGTTTTATTTGCTTTACCACAAACCAATAAACATAAAATCCCTGGTTAACTGTATGTGACTCGGGCATGTATGTGGTGACATATAAGTGGATCATGTCTTGAGTGATAACCAAAATGGTCTGTAGTAAATGGATATTGGAGGGAAATTTTATCCTGGTAACGCTAAGGACGCGACCCGCTTTGTGGAATGGTCACAAGTGTTGTGACTTGTCACAGATGGTCTGATCTTGATCATTCATGTTGGGGACATGCAAGCGGGGGCATCCTATACAAAGAGTTTGTATAAGACCTGACCACGAAGTGTTAACGTCTCATTATATAACACTATTCATGATAGAGACTCCATTTCACTAGGATGACCATAGGTAACATGACCTCAATTCTGAGTGAGTTGGGAACTCCTGCCATTGAGGACTGTCCTTTGATATGTATGGGTGCAAGTGGCCAGGTCACCGATTCAAACCTACCATTTTGGGGATTCGTCTGATTTGGGAGCTGGGAACTCAACTACATAAGATGAAATTCACTCATTCCTCGAGGCAGGGGTAAGTAGATAGATGGCTCCCTTAAGAGCTGATTTCGGTGCTTGAACGATGTGGCGCCACACACCTTCTCTTAGCCCGAAAGGTGTTCACACATAGTTGAACTATGTAATATTGTTCATTAGAGGAATCAGTGGAACTTAAGGAGTGAGATGTAACTACAGGGGCAAAACGGTAAATTGACCCAGCTGTACTTATGAGCATCTGTGAAGGGTCATCGTACTCATGATTGGTTATATTCGATGGACACAAAAATATATCTGTGGTAAGAAGAGTTCAGCTGTTGGTTTTTAGTGGAATCACTGACAGTTAACAGATGGTGGATCTCGTGGCTAAAGAGTTTAGTCAGCTATTCATGTACCGTTGGAGCTTCGAGCCACAAGTCCATTAGATCCCTTGGGTAGCTTGGATAAAGTCGAGAACCAGTGTTTGGATTAATTTGAAATGTTCAAATTGACAAGAGGAAGTTCAATTATATATGATATAATTGGACTGGTTAATTATATATGATATAATTGGCTAAATGTATGAGATATATTATTTTGGAGGAAATTAGATATAAATATGATTTATATCAAGTAGAGGAGAAAATACTATAGTAGATATGTGATATCAAACTATAGGATATAAATATAATATGATTATATTTATTTATTAATTAATTGATTAATTATATGATAATTAACCAATTCTTCCACATTCAGACGTGGGTAGTGGGCAGCGTTGGTTATGGTAACCAGCGGGTTAAAAATGAAAAGAGTTATCATTTTATGGGTCGTGCATTCATTAATTTTGTCCGCCCAAAAGAATTCATGAGAACGATTGCCCGAGAACCTATACGATAGTAGCTCTTCCATCTAAACGATCGTCTACCTCACGATTTCTCTAAACGATCGTTCAAATTTTCCTACACAATCGTGTAGCTCTTCTATACGATAAACACTTTCGCTATACGATAGCTTTGTAGTATCTCCCACTTGCTTATCGTCTACACGAATCGTTGTCCTTCATCCTCTACCAAACTCACCAAAGCCCACTCTTTGGGTTTTCACGACGAGAATACCCGGGGTTCTTTAATGATGGTGTTGTCTCCGTTGCAACGTTCGTGTTCGTGTTGATCGTGCTGTTGCCGTCGACATACCCACCGGGTGTTGGTAGATCTGTTGGAGGGTTTCTGCTGCATTGG
The DNA here is from genome assembly GCF_027475165.1 of Benincasa hispida. Taxonomy (NCBI): domain Eukaryota; kingdom Viridiplantae; phylum Streptophyta; class Magnoliopsida; order Cucurbitales; family Cucurbitaceae; genus Benincasa; species Benincasa hispida. The sequence goes on along the minus strand of NC_143482.1, from coordinate 1,189,594 downwards.
GTTCAGAAGTTCGAAGAGAGTCTTCAACTGGTATGAACCCTTTCTCTGTTATTTATTTTGTTCTGAGCATGTCGATAATTAGATTAATGTTCATAACTGTATGTGTTAAATGTATATCTTTTGTATTTCGATCATTGTGAAATCGGAGCGATCTGAACACGCTCATGGAACTTTCGGTATGAAATCCTTCACGCACGGTGAATTTTCGGCCCAAAAGGTAAGGCATCCATTTTTGGACAGCCATGATTATAGCGATCAATTCCCTTTCATTGTGGCTTTGAGGCGATGTGTTGGTGGAAGTACTCAGCTGAAGTAAGCTATTGGCTGCCCCTCTTGCATCAGTACCGCTCCAACTCCTACCCCTCATGGATCCGTCTCCACCACAAACACTTGGTTGAAGTCAGGGAGTTTTAAGATAGGGAGTTGCACCATTCTCTGCTTCAGAGCTTCTTCATCCCATCAGAATTTCTCCTTCTTGAGCTATTAGGTCAATGGAAATGCAATGATGTTGTAGTTTGCTATGAATTTATGGTAGTACCCAGTTAGCCCAAGGAATCCCCTTACCTATTTTACAGAGGTAGGGATGGGCCAGTGCATCATGGCTTTGATCTTTGATGGATCGGCCGCTACACCTTCAGCTGAGATCATGTAGCCCAGGTAATCAATTTGGCTGGCCGCAAATGTGCACTTTTTGAAGTTGGCCACCGGTTGGTTGTCTTTCAATGCTTGCAACACAAGAGACAAATGTTAGACATGATCACAAATTGAGGAGCTATAGATTAGGATATCATCAATGAAGACCAACACAAATTTACGTAAATAAGGTCGTAATAGATCGTTCATTACCCATTGGAATGTTGATGGGGCGTTCCTCAATCCAAATGGCATAACTAAAAATTCATAGTGGCCTTCGTGGGTGCGGAATGTTGTTTTGTGGACATCTGAGGGTGCCACCCGGATTGGGTGGTAACCTGACTTCAGATCGATCTTGGAGAAGAGTGCTCCGGCTAACTCATCAAGAAGCTCATCTACCACCGGAATAGGGAAGTTGTCTGGTACCATCACTTGGTTTAGAGCCCCGTAATCCACACAAAAGCGCCAACTGTCGTCCTTCTTTTTCACTAGCATCACTGGACTGGAGAATAGACTTGTGCTAGGCTGAATAACTCTGATGGAGAGCATCTCCTCCACTAGCCTCTCGATTTCATCTTTTTAGAATTGAGGGTATCGGTATAGTCGGACATTCACAGGGCCTACTTCAAGTTTCAACTCAATGTGATGATCGTGGTGTCGTGCTGGGGGAAGTCCTCCCACTGTCCGAAATACCGACTGAAACTTCTGCAAAACCTCCAGGATCTCAGGGGGGTTTCCCTTCTCTGTTTGGCGCTCCTTCTCCTCCTCTATTTTGGTTAGAAGTGAATTCAGCTCGAGCAAAATTCCTTGGCCCTCTTCTCTGACGAGTTTCAACATAGACTTGATGGATATTTGTGCTTTCCTCAGACTACGATCTTCTTTTAAGTGCATTATCTAGTCTCTGATATGAAAATCCATCTCTACGTACTCCAGTCACATTCTACCCGTCCCAACGTCATCAACTATTGAACCCCCAAAACCACATCGGCACTGCCCAGAGGTAAGGGAAAAAAGTCATTAATAATAGTAAGATTTGGGAGTTCAGAACTACACCTTTACAAATGTCGGTCGTCCGAACAGAGCTTCCCGTCCCCAACATTATGTCGTAGCTCGTCGTGGGTGTTTACGACAGTTCAAGGATCGCTACCAGCTCCTTATCAATGAAATTGTGGGATGCCCCACTATCTATGAGAACAATCACGTCTCTGTCCCCGATTGTTTCCTTAACTTTAATCGTTCGGGGTGAGTCGATTCCAGCTAAAGAATTAAGGGAGAGTTCTGTAACTTCGCGCTCCGTGGTATCGACCACTATAGATTCCAAGGTCATTGGCGGTGTTGCATCGGTCTCCCTGGTTATTCTCCTCCACTGAATTTACCTCATCTTCTTCCTCATCACGGTGCAACAAAATACTCAACTTCTTCTTTTTGCAACGGTGGCCCGGGGTGTACTTCTCATCACAGCGGTAACATAGCCCCTTGTCTCTTCGATTCTGCATTTCACTATCGAATAGGCGTTTGAACGCACCGGCTGTGAACATATTTCTGTTCACATGCTTCAATGTTACAGAGTTAGAAGACGTATCTATGCTGCGGTTCGGGTTAAGTGAAATGGTTCGGGCTGTCGAGTGAGTGAGATGGTTTGGGTCGTGCTGATCTGACCCGCGGATGCATTGAGGCCTGCTGCTACCCCGGTCCCAGTTGGTTTTGTTGGGCTTGGGCCACCCCCACCCCATTTCTTTCTTTGGGCATCCTTTGTGTCTTCGATGATTTGGGTTATCCTCATCTTTTCCTTAAGCCCTATAAGCTTGAACATCCGCATCTCAATTTGTATGTTCTTCTTCAGCACGCTAACGAATTTACTCTCCAATGTTTCATCCGAAAGATTCTTCAACGGCCAAGAGAGTTGCTTGAATCGTCGTTGGTACGCTCGAATGCTGCCTTCCTGCTTCAGTGTGAGGAGCTCAGTTCAACGGTTTTCTTTCTTAACCGGTAAAAATCGCAATAGTAGTTGCTCTTTGATCTTCGCCCATGTGTCCATCGACATCCTTTCCTTTTCCCATTGGCACTAGTGCCTCCCTTTCCAAACATAATATTGCTGCCTCGATTTTGTCCTTCTCCGACAGACGGTTTACCACGAAATACCTCTCGACCCGATGAAACCACTCCAACAGATCTTCTCCTACCCCACCCTTGAAGATGGAGATCTCTAATTTCCTTAATCTCATATCAAATAGTGGCACTTCTCTCCTCTCCCTACTACCTTCCATCGCCTGTTGTTTTCCCTTATTCGTCACAGTTCGCTCAGACGAGCCCGACTCCCCGTCTCCGGAGGATTTCGTCTTCTTTGACCAAACCTCCAGTGCCCGTATCATCTTCTGCTCGAGCGTCTCTCCTAGTGATTCTATCTTGGCAGCCATGATCTTTTCGGTGACCTATTGCATCTCCACGATCCTTTGATCCATTCGGTTTTCCATCCATACTTGTAGTAAGGTCAGTTGTTCTTATATTACTGTCATTCTTACTTCCATCTTCTTCACCATGCCCCTTTCAAGAAGGAACGACTTTGATACCAAATTGATAGAACTCGGTTATATATTTACTATTTTGGCTCGAAATTGGCCTAGGAAGCCAAGACTTCCTCCTTACACAAGTTCGCAAGCTACTTACTGATTAAAATTTTCTATATCCTACCTTGCTTCCCTTCTCTTGCTTTATACTAAATTTGGTAACAAATTCTTCCCGTGTGGTCCCCGCACCATTCATCTTTTCTAACTAATTTTATTCCCCTCTACTTCCTCATTTACATTTGTGTCCCCCTTCCTATTCTTCCTATTGTTTTTCCTTTCATATTTCCTAATTATAGAGGGTCTATCAGATTGGAAACATGTTTTGACTGAGATGAATTGGAAAAACATTGTGGTTGTTGCATAAAACTTCTTTAGTAATCTCTCCAAAAAGAAAAGTATTTTAACGTTGAGTTGCCTTAATTCCCAATTGAATTGTGTTTATGCATTGGTGTTGACTATATTTTATTTTCGTTCCTATAGGCAATGATGTTGTCGATTATGTTCTACAACCTGTTCTCTGTGATTTCAAGCATGGTGTTCCACCCTGCGCTATTTTTGTCTGGAAATACTTTTCTTTTGTAATTTTATTTGTGCGACCTTATTTTTCTGGAGTTTTCCCTTCCTTCATTGCTGATTGATCTTGGTCTATATTTGCTAGTTTCCTAAAGTTATTAATATTTAGTGGGATGTTCTCGACGCTTGAGGGTTGTTGCTTATTGTGAAAAAAAAGTTGTCGTGTGGTTCGAAAGCGAGCTTTTATGTAACTGTCGTGTATGTCTCTCTATACAAGATTGTGCTGAACAAATTATCTGCCTTGAATTTTTTGAAAGACTCGTTTACCTGTTAATTAAGATGTGTTCTCTAGAATATCTTGTCATGAAGCAATCTTTTGTGGGAAGAATTCTTATACTTACGGAGAGCCTAAGTTTTTCAAGTGAAAAGTATTTCTTATGAGACAAGGAAATGTCAAGAAAGTGGTTGAGAGAGAGTCTCACACTTAGGGGAGCCTACTTTAATATGCACTAAAGTTAGGTTGTTTGTCAGTCTTTATAGATATTCTCTTTCAATAGATAAGTCAACGTTATAATTGTTTAACTTTATATTAGTGAAGTTTCTTTCCTAGAGCACACTGCCCCCGAACGTAGGTGATATTGGACCGAATCGAGTAATCAAACTTTGTCTTGTCTACCACTATCTTTATTGTTTGTTCCATATGTTGTTATTACTCTTGTTATAATATTAGGTTTGTAGGAATGAAATTCCCGCAGCGGAAGCGAATGATTGCTTTTGTGTCAAAGAATTTGATTTTGGGATGAAATAAAATAGAGAATTTACAATACAAAGAGGATAAACATCACGTAAAGCATGTTGTATAAAATAAACAAAAAGGAAGGGAAAGATTTGTAAACTTACCCTTATAGAAAACCAATCTTCACGTAATCTTCTCCTAGTGATCATGAACAGGCCTTCTCATGAACACAACAACTTCTCCAAAGATGAACACCACCACTAGTGTCTTCCTTGCTATTCTCAAGGTGAGAAATCATGATGGATTTGTGGGCTTGTTGAGGATTTTGTTGAGGGAATTGGAGAACTTTTGAGAGAGATCTAGAGAAGAAGAAGAAAACTTGGAGAGATTTTTCGTCATCATGTTTTCACGATTGAACTACCAACCAAACTCTCTGCCATCCCCTATATATGAGAGATGAGAGGAGTTATTTTCATAACTCCGTTCGATACGTGAAATAACTCCCAAGGGAGTTGTTTTACAATTTAGTTATATTAGATTAATATAACTAAATAAAATTATATATTATATCCCATATAATATAATCTATAATTTTAATATGAATCATATTCATATTAATTTTAATCTATAATTTTTATATGAATCTCATTCATATAATTAATATTTGAATCACATCCAAATATTTATCTCTCTCATTAAACTTTATGTCATAAGATATCCATATACATTATATTAATTGCATCTCATACAATTAATTTCTTTTAATTAATTTGACCAATTCAAATTAATCTAAAATTAATTGATTTTCATTAAACCCTTATTGAGCTAGAAATGAACCTTATGAACCTACATATTAGAAGCTCTAATGGTATAAAATTAATTAATTAAACTCAATCAAATTAATCAATATCATTAACTGTTAGTCATTCCATTAAAAATCGACAATTGTACTATTTGCACTGTAGATATATTTATGTGTCCATTGAATGTAACCAATCAACAGTAAGTTGATCATTCACAAATTGCTTGTAACTATAGTTGGGTCGAAATTATCGTTTTACCCCCTGTAGTTACATCTAACTCTAAGTACTACCGATTCCTCTAATGAACAATTAGTCATCATCTAATTATAACTAGACCTCTCTTTGGCAAGTGAGAGGGTGAGGTGCCTCATTGTTCAAAACTCGGAATTAGCCCTTAAGGGAACAATTTATCTACTTATCTTAATAACGGGAAGGAGCGAATTTCTTCTTGTGTAGCTGTGTTCCTAGCTTTCCACTTGGACGAATCCCCAAAATTTGTAGGCAATTGAGTCAACGTATCTGGCCACTCTTACCCATTTAGATCAAAAGACCGCCCTTATAGGCAGTTCACAACTCACTCAGGATTAAGGTCAAGTCACCTATGACCATCCTCGTGAAATGTAAGTCTCTTCTAGCAACTGTGTTATAGGGAGAGACTAATCATTTCGTGGTTCGGTCTTATACAAACTATTTGTATAGGACACCCCAATTCATATGTCTACACATTAATGATTAGGATTAGATCATTTTTAACATTTTACAACAATTGTAACAATTACAAAATAGGTCGTATTCGTAGTGTCACTAAGGTAAGGTACTTAACCTTATCCATCTACTACAAACCATTCAAGTTATTACTTAAACATGATCCACTTGTATGTCACCACATACATGTTTAAGCTACATTAAATAACTTTGGATTTTAGTTTATTGGTTTTGAGTTAATGTAGACTAATGTCAAATAAAATAATATTTTATTTTATTAAATAAAAAATTCATTGTATAAATAATTTACAAACTACGAAACCACGAGATTTAAAACATCAATCCCAACCGTGTATGACTTGTGATAATCAATTATAAATAATCTATCTTTCAAATTGAGTAGACAATGAGAGGATGATATGTATTGTTGGCTTCTTAACCATAGAGCTAAACACCTTCTTTCGGTGGTGTCCTTTGGAAACAAGGCTTGCTTAATTGAATCATGGGAGTTTTGTCATTTGCAACTGATAACACTTTTGTAGGAGGTAAAGGTGTCAAAAACCAAGTGTCTCGTCTTACTAATGTGCCATACTCTCAGTCATCGCCTTTTGCAATACTTGAATCTTAGAAGCTTGTCTACATAGGATGAGAGCTAACAACAACTGTAGAAGTATTGTTTGAAAGTTTTTCTGTGTGTAGTCAAGTCATTTGTATTAGTGATTACACAAGTTTCTACATTATTCACAAGAATAAACAATTACATTTGCAAGTAAAAGTGGAAGGTAAATTCATCCATTTTAAGGTTTATGTCTATTTAGTTTATGAATTTTAAACGGTGTCTATTGATACTCTAATAATCAATTAATTTTTGCTATTATTTTAAAACCTGTTCAATCCGTTTTAGAGTTAAAAGAACATTTGAGACATAAATAGAGGATCAAAACGAATATTTTGTCTTCGAACTGGAAGGTTTTATCTCTCATTCCGACAATTATTTTCAAATTATTATTAAACCTCTACTCTTTCCCTCTTCTCTGAACCACAACCATTCCAAACCCTAATCTCAATTTCCATTCTTCCATGGCCATCGCTTCTCCATCTCCTCCAACCTTTTCCCCTTCTGCTTCTTTCTCCTCCTCCAGAACTGACCCTTCTTCCTTCTCTCCATTCCCTTCCATTTCTCCTCGCACCTTTTTCATCTCTTCCCGTCTCAATTCCTCCATCTTCTCCGCCGCTGCTGGTTTTTTTGGCGCTCCGGACAACGGCGATGTTCAATACGAGCTTCTCCATCATGGGTTTTCTCTGGAACGTCGAAACACTGGCTCTGCTGTGTTCGTTACGCTTCCTCTTGATGCTGTGTCTCCGGATGGTCAGCTGCGGAGGCGGAAGGCAATGTCGCAGTCCTTCAGGGCACTTGCTGCGGCTGGAGTTGAAGGCGTGGTGATTGAAGTTTGGTGGGGTTTGGTGGAGACGGATGTGCCTTGTTCTTATAATTGGAAAGGCTATTTGGAAATTGTAGCTATGGCTCGTCGGTTTGGTCTTAAAGTTCGCGCTGTGTTTACATTCAATCAACATGGCATTGGGCCGGACGATCCTCACTGGTTAGTCGGTTTAATTTCTCTGTTTTTAATGTTATTTGTTGCCTAGTTAATACCGCGTAACACCACTATAGATATTTCTCGCATTTCTTCTTTCTGGATAGCCTCTGGGTTGGCGGAGGGTGAGTTCTAGGGGGACAGGACACATAAGTTGGTCTATAGAACATAGGTAAAACAAGAACAAGAATCTGCAGATATATGGTTTTCTGTAAGAACTGTCTTCTTGGCAGCTGTATTCTATTGAATAGAGTTAAAATTACAACTTTAGAGCAAGAATTTTTGAGAGGTCAGAGATTTGGAGTATAATGCAGTGTTATATGAATATAAGTGCCATAGCCCTCTAATATTTAATGGCGAGTTGTTAAAAAAGAAGAGGAAAAAAAGCTGACATACACATGTATCCATACAATTTTAAAATTCAGCACTAAGCAAACTAGAGAAGAAGTGGAAAATGACTCATCCTCTCCTTACTCCCAGCCTCAAATCCTAAACCTCCCTCTTCCTCTATGTCCTTTTTTCTTTTTTCCATTTCGAGTTCTCGTTCAATTCCCTCCTTCCTGTAACTTCAAGACACTCTACATAGATTGAATGGAAATCCTTATCCGTGGAGGTTGGCATGAGTTACGGTCGAAGAAGTAGAGTAAGAAGCATTGAATATGGTTGCTGTCCAGTGGCACTCTGAACCCTTCCAACCATTGCCCTCAACCCCCTCAGTCAAAAATTCTGCAAGGAGATGAGAAATAAAAGTTGTGGATTGAGAAAAACCAGTAACGGATGAGGAGCACTTGTAGAGGTTGTCAAGCGTGAAGGCTCTGGCCATTCGAACTGTCCTGTTTTGGTGACTAGTGAGAATAAATATGACTGGTCTTTGGAGGATTGAAATGCTCTCACCTATGGGTCTGGTCCTCATCATGAAACGACAGGAACTGAAGAACCTCTTGCATCATAGAATTATAGTCTCTATTACTTTCATGAGTTATTGCTGCAAAAATTTGCTCTTTCCTCTCGGTTGGTGGCCGACCTTCTAGGGGGTTCTCTTGCCACTCCTATTTTCACATTTTATCTTCCCCCTGCTTCGATGACTGTATTCAGTTTTTTCCTCTTTATGGAAGGTTAAATTCCAAAAAAGGTTAAGGTTTTTTGCGGCGAGGCTTATTTGGGAGAGCTAATACCTTGGATCGTGTTTAACGAAACTCTCTCTTCATCTTGCTCCCGCAATGGTGCATTCTCTGCTGAAGGCATTGGTTGGATCTAAATCATTTGCTGTGGGATTTCTAGTTTGCAAACTACCTTTGGGATCATTAGCGAAGGTCGTTTTGTGTTAGTGGGGCTCGCCATAGAGAATGAGCGATCTTTGCTGGAGGAGGTGCTTATGCACCCTTACTTTAGGGGGAGGGGCAAAGTGGTGTGAATTTCTTTGCTAATTTGTAGGGTATTTGGCCTGAGCGGGACAATAGGATTTTTAGAGAGGAGGAGAAATCCGGGGAGGAGATTTGGGAGGTAGTGAGATTGAACTCTTCTCAATAGGGGTCGGTCACTAGATCTTTATGTTACTATGATATTGGTCTCATTCATCTGTATTGGGGTCCTTAGTGTTGGACTCTTGTTGTTTTGAGGCTTATTTTTTAATATACCCTTGTACTCTTTCATTTTTTTTCCTCAATGAAAGTTCACCGTTTGGTTTCCTAAAAAAGGAAAGATTATTAGCTTTGGGGATTAGCCTTTAAGGTATCTTTTTCTTTGCTGCATGTGGTATCATGTTCAACGGAGATGTGAGTGAGTGATAAGTGGGATAGAAATGCAATATAATGAAATCTAATAGCAAGAGGGTGCTAACTCATTCAGAATTGGGACAACTCAGTAAACATTTTATTGACTTGGGGGGACAATAAAACCCAGGTAGGGGAGGATAAGAAAATCTTTATGTAAAAAGACTTTGATTTTCAAAAGGTTGTGAACATTTACACTAATACAAAGAATTAAGAAGAACCAAATCTCTAAACTCTCAAAGGTCGAGTACTTATCATTGAAAATCCCTCATTTGTTCAGACCAAAGGGACCAAAAGAGGCTTGCCGTTCTTGGAAGGGATGTCCCACAAAAATAAACAAACTAAGAGATCTTTATTTGGACTCTAGTGCCATTGTGGGATAACTTATCCCACACTTTGACTGTTGCACATGTTGCACTAGAGGTTAATTTATCAACCATAACATGGAAGCAGAAGTATCCAAAGAAATAAGAGGCCTTTATTTGGATTTTAATGCCACTGTGAGGTTGGTGGGGGTGGGGGGAAGGGTGTAAAGCCACATATATTCAAGTGAGCATATCTCAGTGTGTAATTGACATGTACTCTTAAAATCGGAGGTTTGAATCCCCATATATCATGACATACACATTCTATTTTCAAAAAATGTGTCCGCTGTCCTACTTTTTTAGAAACTGACGCCTTGTCATATCCGTATCATGTTGTGTCCACCTCTTATCTTCGTGCCAGTGCTTCTAAGCTCATGGTCATGAGTAATGGATTGGGATGTTAAAGAATGCCTCTCAGCTGCTATGTTGGAAAGTATTGGAAAAGTAAGCAAAAACTCTCACTTTTATAGAAAGAGAGGAGCAATAATGAATTCGTATTTTGAATATAGGAATAACAATATAATTTAATGATAAGAAGTCAGGGTGGGAGGAAATGTTTAATTTGGCTCAATATCATTGTTCTCGGTGGTTCCCTCCCTACTTGATAATTTTGGTAGCTGTGTGTTTTTGTTAGCTTCTTTTTGGAAGGTTTATAGGTTTTGGTTTTATCTTCAATCGTTCATGCATTCTCTGTTACACTTTTTTTTAAAAAGTAAATAAATAAATAAAATGTATCAAATCAATAAAAAGGTGTTTCTCTTCAAATAGTGCAAAAGGCGTTTCCTATGGCCTTAAAACTCCTAGATAGTCTCAAGACAAGAACCAAAGAAGACGGTGCTTTTAAGAGAGATTTTCAAAGGTAAAAAGTCATTTATCGATAGATCATAAAATAACACTAGATATGGATCATCTCGTAAGACGAGACGATAGAAAAGGATGAAGTTGAGGATTCATTACATGGTTGATCGCTCCATAGTCCTTCAGCCCATTCATTGCATGGCTCCAGAGCTTATCTGTCAATCATACTATGTCATAACTCAATCAAAATTTTCTTCTTATCCAGAACTTTTCCTTTCCCTTGTTTGTTGCCAAGATATGGCTGTCAATTTCTGCTGTGCTGTTTTAGTATTAAATGATTATTATTATTATTATTATCATACTCCTATGACTAAAGCCAATTGTCAGGCCTCTTGTATTGACTTTCTCGAGGCTTTGCCTCCTTTTGTTTGTACATTGCATTTATGAATTATGTTTGTTAACTACCTATAAAATTGTAAGCTGATAGATTTAGTTTATATAAAATGAAAATTTGTTCATGTAATACTTCATGTGAAATAATAATTGTCTTGCGGGAAAAGTGAACTACTTTTAAATTTCATAGAACTTTCATCGTTCTAAGATAATGGTTTATCTGCCATTGAATCTGAAGTCTCTCCTCTATTTCCCCTTTGTTTCCCCAATAAAACGTTAAGGATTCCCCTTCCTAAATGGGTACTTGAAGAGATTAATAAAGATCCCGATTTAGCATATTCTGACAGATTTGGAAGGAGAAATTCGGAATATATTACTCTTGGATGTGACACTCTTCCTGTTTTGCGTGGACGATCACCTATCCAAGCATATGCAGATTTTATGAGAAATTTCAGAGACACTTTTAGACCTTATCTTGGAGCCATTATAACGGTAAATTCCGCTTAATCTGCAACATCAATTATCAAACTCCTTGTCTCTGAATTTGGCACTTACATCCATTTCTTAATGTTCATATTACAGGGAATTCAAGTTGGAATGGGTCCAGCTGGTGAACTAAGATATCCTTCAGCCCCTTCCCAGAAGTTAGCATGGGCATGGTGCTCCCGCGAGCTCGGAGAATTTCAATGTTACGATAAGGTAGAGAAACGAGTAGAGCTTCTTCACCCTTTACTTCGATTCTAATTGCATTTCTAGAACTTGTTCTGATTTCTTTTCTTACTGCTTTGGTTTAGTATATGCTTGCATCTCTGAATGCTTGTGCTCAAAATGTTGGGGTGCGTGAATGGGGAAATGGAGGTCCAATTGGTGCTAGCAATTTGATGAACAATCCTGAACAAACAGAGTTTTTTAAGGGTGATGAGGGTTCTTGGAACACCCCTTATGGGGAATTTTTTCTCAAATGGTACTCAGAAATGCTTCTACTACATGGGGAGAGACTATGCAAGGACGCTGAAACCATTTTTAGAGGTATTGAAGTAAATTTGTCGGCCAAATTAGGTGCGATTCATTGGCATTACGCAACGAAATCTCACCCATCGGAGTTAACGGCTGGGTACTACAATACTTCAATCCGAGATGGATATCTCCCAATTGTTCGCATGTTTGGTAGGTATAGGTTCACTATCTGTTGTTCATGCTTCGAAATGAAAGATGTAGTAGAAAAGCAGATGAACCCTGTTAGTAGCCCAGAAGGGTTTCTCCGGCAGCTGCTGACAGCTGCCCGGGTGTGTGACATACCTTTGGAAGGTGAAAACTCAGCATCAAGGTTGGATGACGACTCGTTTCAACAGGTTGTAAAGATGTCAAGGGTTTATACAGATGGGTTGGAGAAGCCCTCGTTTTCTTTCAATTTTGTGAGGATGGACAAGAACATGTTTGAATATAGTAATTGGGTTCGATTTACACGTTTTGTGAGGCAGATGTCTGATACCTCCAGGCTTTTTCGAGCCAAGCTAGATCCTGGAAATAACAGAGGCCTCTTGTCATCGACAGATATTACTACTTCGAGATTGGCTCTTGTATATCACTAAAGATGATATTGCACAAATCATCCAATGGTTCCTCCGATGTATGCTTTGTAATGTAATATTGTATAAACTACTGACCCGTCATGGATATATAAATTTATGTAGCAATTCCGAATACACCCAAATTAAGCGATATGTAAAGGCCAACAATGTTGCCCAAAAAGAAGTAAACAAATTTTTTGGTAGTAGACGCTGGGCGAAAAACTCTCTTTTGGCAGCATAAAAGTTGTTCGAATTAAGGCAAACTGTCCCAGAAATTAGGTACAATGACAGAGACCAAGTATAAAAACCAAGCAATTTTAAGGAAAAATTGTACGGATGACCCAATTTTAGGGTTCAAAATGTCAAATGACCTATTTTTAAAAAATAATGTCAATTGACCTCCTGCTTACGTCATCACGGGATGAGATTACAAAAATTGCCCTTAATAACCCTCTCGCTCTGCTTCGCTAATCTCGCTCTGCTTCGCTAATCTCGCTCTCGTTGTCTGTTCATCTTTCATCGTGATGTGATTGTTTGTCACTGTACGATTGATTTGACAATTTTCACGAAATCTATCTACAACTTAAAATCGTTAACACACAGCAAAATGGTATATTCTTTAAAATCTAAACTTCATTTGAACTGTCATTTTGTTAAATGGAGATCTATTGAACGAGGTTTTCCAGAGCGGAGTTTTTCGGAACTAAACGGAGTTTTCAAAATGGGATTTTCAGAACAGAATAGACTTTTCTTGAACTTGGTCTCATTGGTATTTGTAGAAACGTGGTCTCAAAACAGGTATGTATAGACATTGTAAAATAGCATAACAAAAAGGGTGTGAGAAAGAGGGACAAAGAGAAAGGTGGAGAGAGTGACATTGAGCGACAGCGAGAGAGTGGGCTTAAGCAACAGCGAGAGAATGAGCTTGAGTGACAGCGAGAAACACGAGAGTGAGAGACAAGAGAGCAAGAGGCGTGGGAGCGACAGCGAGAGAGATCCATGTGTATTACTATCTGCTTAATAAAAAATGTTCTCTTGCTTTGTAGGATGACACAAAAGTGTGTACTAATTCGATACGGAGATCATTGGGATGAGAACCAAAATTTGTATGTTGGAGGCGAGCTAATAGGAATCGTTGTGCCTATTACCTTGAAATATGAAGAACTTGAAGCTCACGTTTACAAGATTGCAAATGTAAGTTGCTCAGAGTTTGATGTTGTTATGAGGGTTAAATATAAGCTTGACTTTGAAGCCCCTCCACACTACATACGAAATGGTGGTGATGTTGACTTCGTTCTTTGTCGGGACGATCTTTCTACAATTCAGATATATGTAACACTAAAATCATACCACAACGAAAATGTGAATATAAGTGATGATCGTATAGGTGTAAACAGACAATACGAGGCATTATATTAGCTTAATCGAGAAGAGGGTGATATCCCATTGTCTATGAACACTCAACCATCAACATTGTCAATAGACAATGACAACATTCGTACAGTGGACTTGGAAAGAGAAAATCAATGTAACAGACCTGTGCCTGGTAATGAGAGATCAGCAGGCTTGAATTTTATGGATTGTGGTCCTTCAGAAGAGCGTGATCCTTTCATGATCGATAATGAGAGATCAGAAGGATTAAATTCTATGGACTGTGGTCCTTCAGAGGTGCATAGACCTGCAGTGGCTATTACTGAGAGATCAGGAGGATTGAATTCCATGTCTTCATGTTATAGAGGGGAATTGATTATGCATGGCACCTCTTTATCCGAGACAGATGTTGAAGTTGGTCAAATTTTTTTGAGTGAGAGTGATTTAAAAATGAGATTGTCTATTCTATTCATGAACAATAATTTTGAATATAAGGTAAGGAAGTCAACTAAGTTTTTGTTCACAGTTAAATGTATAGAGGATAATTGTAAGTGGAGCTTCATGCGGTTAAAATTCCAGTGTGTGACATATTTAAGATCACAAAGTATATGCGGTCGCACACATGTTCTATTGGAATTTTAAATCATGACCATAGACAAGCAACTGTTGCGGTAGTCGGTGAGCTAATCAAAGACAAGTTTACAGGCATAGGACGTGTTTATAAACCTTGTCACATTGTCTAGAATATGAGGAGAGAGTACTGCGTAAACATAAGTTACGATAAGGCGTGGCGTGTAAGGGAAACCGCTTATGCTCTCGCCAGGGGTACTCCAAAAGAGTCTTACGCTGTTCTACATGCATATAGTGAAGCGTTAAAGATGGCGAATCCAGGTACAAGGTTTGAAATCGAACTTGAAAATGATGTCCATTTCAAGTACATGTTTATGGCACTAGGACCTTGTATTAGAGGTTTTTCAAGTTGTCGGCCGGTGATAATTGTTGATGGATCGCATTTGAAAGGAAAATACAAAGGGACCATGTTGGTTGGCGTCTCCATGGATGGCAACAACCAAGTTTACCCACTAGCATATGCCATAGTGGACGATGAAACCGATCGAGCTTGGAAGTGGTTTATGTCGAACTTGAAGTGTGCCATTAGAGAACCCCCTAACTTGGTGTTTGTGTCCGATCGAGCAGTATCTATTGGCAATGTCATTCGTGCAGTTTTTTCCACAGCATTTCATGGATTGTGCACCTACCACCTAGAAAATAATATTCTTTCGAACTTTAAGGATAACACGATTGTTGGGACGTTCAAGGATGCAGCCAGGGCATTTTGCATGTCAGAGTTCCAAGCACACTGGGACCAACTACGTACTCTTCGAAATGGTGCAATATTGAGATATTTGGAGGATATTGGTCTTGAAAGGTGGGCGCATGTTTACCAAACAGTACGAAGATACGATAACATGACGTCCAATAGTGCAAAGTGTTTCAATTCATTGACCAAAGAATATCGACAGCTGCCCATAATGTGCTTGTTGGAACACGTTCGAGGCCTCATCCAGTCATGTTTTTATGAACGGTGAAATTATTAGGCATCTCGAACGACGTCACACTTGGACTACTGTGAAAACCGATTAGCAACTGAGTGTGACAAAGGCAGACGATATCGAGTTGAGCCGATTGATTGTTATAGGATCCATGTGCGGGACAATCGATTGGACGGTATTGTGAACCTCCATACAAAGGAATGCACATCTAAGGAATTTGACTCACTCGGTATCCCATGTTTGCATGTGATTGTGGCTGCGCGAGAAAGAAACATCCCCATCCATGGTTTGTGCAGACCACTCTATAGCGTTGACTCCCTCATGGCTGCTTATGTAGAGCCTGTAAATCCACTCGGTCACATATCTGAATGGAAGAGACCTCCGGGATATGTGGAAAAGCATATTGCACCTCCTAGAAGAGTGGTATAGGTCGAGCGACGAAGAGTACAAAGAATACCATCAAGAGGAGAACAACGTAGACAAATAAAATATGGTAGGTGTGGGAACTACGGGCATAATCGGCAAAACTGCAGTGAACCGCTGACGACCGGGCGACCCATTGACTCTAATACAAATGATTCAAATGCCGGTCGATTGTAGTTGTCTATGTGCCACTTTTCTTTGTAATTGTCTAAACGCCACTTGTCTATGTAACTGTAACATTCTATGTGCCACTTTAATCCTCAAAACTGTAATTTTTTATGTGCCACTTGTCATTCTGGAAACTTCTAATGTCTCGCTTATGAGTTTGATTACTAGAGTTTGTCTATTCATGAATCTCTTCAGATATCTCACTTTATAAGTTTGATTACTAGAGTTTGGCTATTCTTGAACCATTCTGGAAACTTCTCGCTCTCGCGCATCTCGCTCTCGTGCATCTCGCTCTCGCGCATCTCACTTTCGCTCATCTCGCTCTAACACATCTCGCTTTTAATTTAACTTATTGGCAATGAATCCCTTTTATAAGTGTAATTAATGAATCCTTTCAGATGTCTCGCTTATCTAAGTTTAATTTAACTTATTCGCTATTCATGAATGAATCTTCTGTATTCATGGTAGTTCTACACTAACAATTTAAATAACATGTTAGTAAAAGCTAAATTACATCAATAATATACATAATATACATGTACGTCAATAATATGAAGTGTTTATCTACAATTGACATGCCAATTGCATCCTATAGTCAGTCATCTTATCCTGAGTTATTACAGATGGGTCACTACCAATCATTAAATGTTATAAGAATTTTACAACAAAAATTCCACAATCTAACGACCTGTGTTGTGTATTCGTAGAGGTAGGTCAGGCTATCTTCTAATGAGACGTTTCGATGTCCGGCTTCGAACGTTTCAGGTCACGGTAGTGAAGAAGCAAAGGTAGGGTGTAAGTCAACGGTTCAAGGAAAGCCTCCAGCTTCTTCTTCGATGTCATGGAAGGCAGTGAATCAAATATGAACAACCGACCTCTATTTAGATCGAATGCTATCAACATCCAATGCTGATCAATATTTGTGGCCGCGTATACGAAGTCCACATCTGACCACATGACATCAAATTTACCCATGACATAATCTGGTAACGTCTCATCCGCCCATGCTACGATAACATCCAAGGTCGACTTGTTCTTGATATGTTTGTAGACCCCATCTCGAGAATTTAGATGACTCTACACAACGAAAAGAACATTAAAACACATAATAGTCAACCAACGTATTCCTATTCAAAAGTGCAGTAAATGGTTACTGTTATTCCAATTGGCAGGATGGTGAAACGAGCC
Source organism: Benincasa hispida (assembly GCF_027475165.1). Lineage (NCBI taxonomy): Eukaryota > Viridiplantae > Streptophyta > Magnoliopsida > Cucurbitales > Cucurbitaceae > Benincasa > Benincasa hispida. The sequence goes on along the minus strand of NC_143482.1, from coordinate 1,172,440 downwards.
ATACACATGTCTGGTCACCTATAGAATTTTTCTTTCATGAACTCAAAAATGATATTTAGGGTCTGCATCCAGAATAAGATATACGTTAGGAGAAGGTTTATAACTGTATGTACTTGATAAAAAGGACAAGGATCGTACACTTACGTTACACTCAACCCATGAACTTGGTTCAGTCAACTCCTGGAAAAAGATTTTGGATAATGACTGAACTGCATTTTCTCGAACCTCGTTGTCCGTATTCTTATCGGTAATCCAGTTTACCATTTCCTTCAATATAGCTGCTGGAACCTCATGCTCCAAGGAGTATTGGATCGTCGTTTTAAACTGCATCGTAGGTACCCCAGGGAGAGGGTACTTAATATTTGGACGATCCAAAGGAAGTTGAACCTTAACTTCCTTCTCTTTTGTTATTTTCTTTTTTGGTTCTATGGGAGGTGTGTACTTATCAACGACCTTCCTCTTACGTGTTGTTTTTCTACTCTCGACCATAACCTACAGAAATATAACAAAATGCTGAACATATTGAATAACAAATATGAAGAAAGAAATTTTCGAATCACATAATGATCATACTTGTGAATCGAGATGTAGGATATTAGAGGAGGTCATGATATCGAGTTGTACAGATGAAGGTGAAGGTGGGATCAATGACTTAGGTGGAGGTGTGGTAGGTGACTTAGGTGGAGGTGGGGTAGGTGACCTACGTACAGTCGGGATGGGGGACATAGTGGCATCATGGCCTGTCTGTGGAGTGGGAGACCTCGTCGGCATTGTGGAACCTTTCATTGACTGTTATAGAGACAAAATAGTTGACAATTGTGCTTTCATGTCTCTCATGTCCATCTTTAGGTTTGATACACGGGCATCCAAGCTTAATATTGAGCTGTTAATGCTCCGCAAGTAGGCATATACATCAGGATCAACATTGCCTCCTTCCCTGCGGCCCGAATCCTCCGGGACAGAACACTCCTCCTCAAACTCAGGACATACGTCACCAACCACCTGCACATTATGAAACATATCTTTACTGGGAGTGTAAGTAGGCTGGTGGATGTTTTGATCCCCATCAAATTCTTCATCCCTCGCTCCACCTTCTGAATTACCCTCATGTTCACCTTCCCCACCTTTTGAACCACCATCACTATTTGGACTACTAGAGCTCCCTGAACTCTCGGTGTCGAAGTGTGCTTGTCTTACGGCCCGTCTATCAATTGGGCGTCCCGAAACTCCTTCTTAGCCTCAGACATGACAAGACCCTTTTTTACTTTTGTCTGCATCAAGGAACCCAGTAAGATGGTTAGTATACATTTAACTACCGAATAAACATACTGTGGCTACATAGATTACACTTACATTTTCAGACTAAAAAATGTCTCTCTCGAGTGTTTTGAATGACACTGAGTGGGAGCATGACCACCGTAATATACGAGGAATGGCTACATTGCTCTTTCGAGTGGCAACATTTCTTGCTATTAACGAAAGGATCTTGTATGTCCACACCTAAGTCCAAACAACTCAAATTTATAACTATGTTAATGTTAAACCAAAGATAAAGTTAGGTTAAGGAACATCTACCTGGAATGCTTGGGGAAATCCACGGAGCGAGTACTTCACAACATAATTTTTATTTCCCCTCATCTTCTCCTTGTATAGACCAACCTTGTCTTTAAGTGCGGTCTTCGGGGAGTCGAGTGTCCTCTGCCAAATAATTGTACCTCAATCAAGAGAGTTGTAGTAGTCTATGTCCTCAACATCATCAAATAGGGTACGATCCACAACATTCTTTTGCTTGTTTTTACTCATCATTGCAACCTCTGTGTAGTATACTAGGGTAATTTTCACTGCATCATCATCATTTTCAAATACCAATTCTTTGTATTCTTCTTCAAGCAAATGCAAGTGGAATGTGTCTGAGGCCAACCGACTACCAAAGTACTTGGTAAAAATTTCTTGTGAGGACTCCTCACTCCGTCCAACTCGCGTAAGAGACCGCCACAAACCAGTGATCAACAAAAAGTTGTCCTTTGAAAATGTGACGACCTTTCCTCTGACAAAGAAACTGATTGAGTCCATTTCTGAGTTCTTCACATCCCTCAATAACATATGGTGGATTAGAGGGTTGTTGAATACAAGTTCAATGTCTAGAAATCGACCAAAAACTGTTCTCTTGAACATCTCTAACTGCCTTTCGGTGAGCTTCTGCTTTACAATCTTGGGCCAGACAAGTTACTTGCCCGGGAAACCTATCAACTTCACGAATTTTCAAAGATTTCAACATCTTAAATTACTCCTGCATTGTTCAATGAACATTCAATTTATCAGTTAACAGGTCCATACTAAAAAATCACTAACAAAATATACTGTAAAAGTCTCGCTAATCTCACTCTCGCTATCTCTTGCTCATCTCGCTCTAGCACATCTCGCTTTAGCTCGAATCGCTCTATCCCATCTCGCTCTCGCAAAACTCGTCCACTAACTTGTCATCTAACTATATCTTCTTCGTCCTCAACCAATGCAGAACACATCGAAACCCAAAATAAAAGACAGACGCGAAACCAGTTATGAACGTGACGACCGATCAAACGAGACCAACCTAAACAGACGCAATACAACATGGAAGACAAAAATTAAATTCACTAACCCAATAGAGAACTTCGATTATGACAGTGATGGTTTTGCAGAGCGAGATGAACGACACTTGCACGTACAACAATTTGTTTTCCCTAATTTTAAGCGAATGGGACGACTATTGAGTTTGAGCGCTATAGACTAGAAGGGCATTTTTATAATCTCATCCCATGATGATGTAAGCAGAGGATCAATTGACATTATTTTTTAAAAAATGGTCATTTGACATTTTGAACCCTAAAATTGAGTCATCCGTACAATGGGAAGCCCATTGTTTATTCAAATAATTATGGTACAGATGAAAAAATGGGTCCTAGAAGTTAGTTCTAACTACTACACATTATGAGTCCGTAAAAACGTAGGTGATTAGAATTTTTCGGTGTCCTAGATATCTATAGATAGTTATTTTTGTTTTGTAAATTGCTGCATAAATTTGAGGTTTGTTTCCTAAGATTTCTATTCGAAAACACCTTAAATTTACAAGTTCCCTTACGATTATTTATTAATCTATAATTAATTTTTTAAACTTATATAACATACATGTTTTTATCCATTTGATTTAAAAAAAAAATTAGTTATTGCATATGTTATCTGTTTTTAAGCAAAATAATATATAATAATTTAAAATTTATTATTAAATAAACACTAATTTAAATTTAAAATTGAATATCTTGATAAAAAAAATAATAGCAACTACAAAAGAGATATAAGGTTGACAATAGTTATTTTAATTATGTAGTGTAAAACAAAGGAGTGGTATTATTTTTTTTTATATAAAAGAAAAAATTGAAAGTGCAAAAACGTAAAATGGAGATGTCTCAACATGAAAATTCAGATAATCCATGTTTCAGTAGGCCATTCGAGAAGCCAAGACATCTTGACAATCCAAATCCCCACTCTCTGAAAATCTAGGATGTCCGAAAATCTCTAGAGGTCACTACATCTCGATAATCCAGATGCCCGCAAAACATACAATGAGATGTACGGACTTATCGGACAGTGCCTAGTGGCCAACTTTTGACTTTGGAGAAGAGAGATGTCGTCGGTGTAGATTTGAATCTGGAAAAATAATAGTCAAAGAACAGACATTAAAAAGGTGTGGAATAGTCCATCATATACACGTATTCCATGGAAAACCATTCAAGCGTGTTATGTCACTTCCACATTGCTATTCCTTGATCAATTAATTCACATCAAACTACACACAGTTTTCATCAAATGAGTGTAGTACTATCCTATCACCCACATTTAACATCATGGCGACATCCAAAGACTATTAAAATATAGGCATGCAACAACAGCCCATTGGGTGGCATGAGCCATGTGTGTTGGGATTACCAATTAATTATCACCAACAAAACCAGATAATTCTTGGACGTGAGAAAAGCCAATTTGTAAACAGATGAAGTGAAAATTACCAAAGGATCAATATTCGGAAGCATTCTGCGGTTAAGAGGGAATAATAATCTCACCCACTCCATTTTGCAGGTGCAGGAGTTTTCTGCATACCCTTCATGCTCTGCGCATGCTAAAGACGACTTGTTATGAACATTAGCACATAGGCAGTTCATTTATGTTAAGGACTTGTTCAGATATCGTCACATGTAGCGGAATGGCTTTTATCGAAACTCTGAAAGATATATAAATATCATCGATCAGAAAGTAGGAACAATTTGCACAATCCTCAAATATCATATCTTTCAACAAGAACAAAATCCTAATCCTAACAGCTAATAGTGACAAATGGACTAAAAGAAGTTGGAGGATTTGAAGTTAATATATAATTTTGGTGCCTTAAATTGGACCATTTTATCTTTGGTCCCAAAATTTTTATCTTTATCTTTATCCTAATCCTCATCTCCCATCATTTGACATTACATGCAATACGTTCAATTTTCACATAAAAGTAAAACACCCGAGATTCCCAACAAACATAGAAAAATAAATACTACAGATAAAACAAAGTAGCAGATTTGACCAATTAGTGAGCTTGAAGTACTATCAGAACCAGAAGTACCTGGTAAAAACAGAGAAACCACAAAAACAGGTCCATCACCAGCTTGGGTACAAAGAATCAATATCCCAAGTAACTTGGGTCACCAATATATTCAGCAATCTGTTCTAAACGCACATTAAGTAATTCATGGCTATCTGCATCCCGTACTACCCCTGTCTCTTTGTCAAGATCCCTCTCAACTAAACTCCCATAAACTCCCTTGTGCTTACCATAAAGAACAAGAACAGGCCCCCCACGTCTGGGAAGTGCAGTCTCAAGAAGCTCTTGAGAGACCCCCTGGACAAGCTCTCTACTCCCATCAATGGATATATCACAAATACTGGGTCCAACTACATCTACTATCTCTCCCTTTTTCAGATAAAACTTTCCTCCCTTGAATTCTTTACTGATGATCCTAACGCGAATATGACTAGTGAGCCAAGACAATCTCTTGTTCCTCTTCTCTTTGTCCCTTGTACCATTTTCACGCTTTTCCTCTACTCGCTCAGCTTCTCTTCTCCGTTTATGGCCTGTGTTTTCATCCTTAACTTTCAATTCCTCCAGTTTCTTCAAGAACTTTTCCTCTTCTTTGGAACCCAATTCAACAACATCAGTTGCACGGACTTTCAGTTTGATATGTTCGTCTCTTTTAGAAAGTTTAAGGACAAGCCAATTGGAATCTAACTTCTCCATAATTTTACCTTTCAAACCCGCATCTCTTCCGCCAACAATCCTAACATGCTTCCCAATAGAAGCCAATCCATTACTTTCTCGATCTCTGTTTTCCTTCACGCTATCTCCATCCCTGTTTCTCTCGCGCTCTCTCCCTCTATCTTTCTCTTCCTCCTTTGAAATGCCAACAGGAACATCGCTGACAAACCCTAGCCCTTGTTTGTCAGTTCTTCTATTATACTCCTTAACTTTAACATCCTCTTTGGCATTCCTCCCAATTCCCCGACCCTGACGCCATCCATAACCTTCCATCAAAGCAGCAGCAAAGCTTTCAACAGGAACCTCCTCAAAATCCTCGAACCCTCTATCCTCAGGTAGCCTCTCCAGATCCGCTTTAAATTTCTCCAACATAATTACCTCCAAAGGAGCAGGCCGCGGCGGCTCCTCCGCCGATTTGGACTCATCAGTAATCTTCATACCGTCAACGGACTGCCTGACATTAAGACCATACGACATCTTCGAATCTTCAGCCGGATCTAATCCAGAGGCGGACTCGAACTTGAGATCAGATTCAACCGATTGATCAAGCGGAACTTCGAGATTCTTCATTCTCTTCAGCGGCCTCCATTCGTTCTCGAGGGAAGGAATAACCAATTTTCTGGACTTACCACTGGTTTCGGACAAGGGTTTCGAAGCGTCAAACTCGTTAACATACTCTTTGGAATCGCCAAAACCGCCATGATCAAGGGTTTTATCATCGAATTCCTTTGAAGGTCTGATGAGATTTGGCTTGGAAGAAGAAGAAGAGGATTTGGAAGAAAGAGAGAAGGATAGCTTCATGGTTGAAACTTGAAACCCTAGAGCTTCGAACTGACCTTCGATTTTTGGAAATGGAGTTTCGATTCCGTTTCACTGTATTGTGTAAAACCAATATGGAAAGACCAAGAATCCGGTTTTTTATTCACCCCAAAGAGAAAACCGAATCGACGGTTTGGTTTTTTTACCACCCGGTTTACTTATCATGGAAAGCATTAATAAATAAATACTATAAATTAAGGAATATGAAAATTATCAAAGAAAAACTCATATTTATGCAATTGCACAATAATAAGCTGAAAATTAATTGAGAAAATAGCAAAAATAAAATTAGAATTTTTTAACACAGTTGTGGAGAAGGATTAAACTGCATGATATTGGATTTAAGAGCGAGATTTCACTTTAAAACTAATCAACAATGATAGAAGGAATTTGTATATTTTAGAGGGTGTTTGTGTCAACTTGAAGTTAGTGAAATGGGTTATTATACCCTCTATCATGTTTAGAGCTCCAAATATAATAGTGTTGTTTACAACTATTTATAACATATAATTAAGTACAATAAATATTATTTAATCTCTTCTTGCTATAATATTTACTATATTTCACGCATGCTCTCTTTTCTTCTTTGTTACAATATCTACTATTTTCCATCTAAAATAATGTATACCCCAATCATAGACAATTATAATTCATGGACTATTATTACTCAGTGATTATAATAATAAATTCAATGCCTCAGATTGTGAGATTTCTCCATTTCTCACATAAACATGCCAATTAAAAAAATCAAGTTTATTTCACAGATGTAATCATCTTCAATTAATATGTCCTATGAAGTATGAGATTTTTTAAAAAACATTTTGAGATTGGACTTCTTTCGATGGGACTTTTTTCTTGAGAAATGAATAGGAGAAAGGAGAAAAAAATGTATCATTAATCGTTATTTTTTTTCAATCAATGTATAATTTAATTTGTTGGGCCGATATCAATTTATATCCATGAGCTTTGAAGGTTGTATCAATTTAAACCATAAACTAATAATTATATCAATTTAAATCCTAAACATTGGGGTTGTATAAATTTAAACCCCAAACTGATAACTATATTAATTTAAGCCTCGAACTTCCATAAGTATATCCAAATAAACATAATAAATTATTTAAATTTATTATTTGAAAGTTTAGAGTTTAAAATCGATTCAATTATTAGTTTAAAGTTTAAATTAATATACTTCTCAAAGTTTAGGACTTAAATTGATAAAATTATTATTTTAGAGTTAAATTTATGACTAAAAATTTAAGAGTATTGTTGGATCAGCAACCCTAGAGGGATGAATAGGGTTTAATTAAACTTTTTTTTCTAAATTAACCCAAATAAACTAATTAATATACTTTTTATAAATAATAAGAAAAATTCAATTTATACAACAAATAAGATGACAAAAAATGTGATAATTTAATTCTATCAAATTTTAGCAAATAAATAAGAACAAACTAAAACATATAATAAATTGCTTAAATTAATTGCAAAAATAAAAAGGAAAGAGTTAGAGAAGATGACACCGTAATTTTTATAGTGGTTCGGTCAAACTCAACCTACTCCACTCCCCAAGCGCCTCTTGCAAATTTGAATAAAATCTTTCCGACTCTCTCCATGGATTAGAGCCCAACCGTTACACCACCACTCCTTTTACGGGTTCAAGAGCAAACCCGATCCTTTCCACGGTTTAGGATCAAACCGTTACAAATGTTGAAATTTTTTAAGAACACAATACAAATGTTGAAATTTTTTAAAAACACAATATAACTCTCACTAGAGTGGATTTACAAGTTTAAGCACTCAACAAGTTTATCCTCACAATAAAATAACACTCTCTTAAGAATAAGATGAAAAGAAAGATTGGGAACTTAGAGAGAGCAACAATGGAACTTTTGAGTTTTGGAGGATTATGAAATATAAAATTTGGAGAGGAAAATGGTTTATATAGAGGGAAAATTTTTTTAGAAACCACAATTAATTTGGACCATTGGATTTTGGAAAAGAAAAATCAATGATGAAGATTTTAAACTAAACTAGTCGTTAGATACAAACAAAATATAATATTAAATTCTTTTTCTTTTGAAATTCATTTTCTTTTTAAAATTAATCCAAAAAATTTTTAAAAAAATATACCATGTGTCAAAAACTAGCCGTTAGACACAAACATAAAATAATATTAAATTTATTTTCCTTTTAAATTTCTTTTTAATTTCAATTTTTTTTATTTTAAATCAATCTAAAAATAAAAAATCCATCATATGTTAATCTCTTAATAATCCACCATTCAACCAATATGCTGCCACATGTCTACATACAAATGGTCTGGTTATGCCACGTCATCCACCACGGTATTTTCTCTATAGACTTGTTTCGGTCATATCATTTTCGTTTTAGCTTCGATTTGAGTGATTCAAGAAGTGTTAGAATCGTTGTTCCGAGCTCTACGCTATGAACATATTAAAACACTAAGATTTTCAATAAAAAATTGAGTTTGTTATCATCAAAACATTAATTAATTAATTAAAATTAATTATTTTGAGATTATGGGCCAAAAAACCAAGAAGTATAAATTAATATTTGTCCTAAGTTTTATTACTTTAATTTACATTTACTACAAATGTCGTTAAGTAATTGTCCAGTATAAATAAATTATATATTTCTTTAACTATATCTAATAATTAAAATTGTTCTTTTAGGAGAAGTTAAAAACTAGGCTTGAGATATTTGATGGTTTTAACATTATTATTTTGTAAATTACATTTAAAAATATAGAATGGAATTTATATGTCGATGTAAATTGTTTAGTATAAGTTTAGATTGATTAAAATCGGTAAAAATAAAAGAAAAAATAGTTGAGAAATTCATTGTTGGAACTTTTATTTTTAAATATGATCGAATTTGCACTATTGTTAAAAAGGGAAAAAAAAAACACTTTTATTTGTATAAAGAGCATATTGTATAAATTTGATTTTATTGCTCCAAGTTTTTAAACGAAGAAAAAATGAAAAATTATTTTAAATGAAAAAACTATTAAAAATATTTATATAATAACAAAATATTACAATCTATTTGTAATAGACTATGATATTTTGCTATAATTTATAAATATTTTAATTCATTTTTCTATATTTGAAAACAACCTAGGAAAAAGAAAGCTTCCACAGCCATTTTCTAGTTCATTTTTAAACGTATTATTTAATTTCACGAAACCTCCAAAATAAACACCTACATTTAATTCTCAAAACATGAGTGTATCCAACCGACATTCAACTTCCAAACATGAATTTTCCTATCTATCTAAACACATATTTATCTCAAATATTTAGGCTATATTTAGTTTTTAGTTTCTGAAAATTAAACTTATAAAACACCCCTCTTCCACCACTAAACCTGATTTGGTAACCAATTTGTTTTTTGTTTTTATTTTTGAAAATTAAGTCTATCGACATTACTTCTACCTTCAAATTTCTTCTTTTGTTATATACTTTTCACTAATGGTTTAAAAAAACCAAGCTAAATTTTGAGGATTAAAAATGGTACATTTCAAAAAGTTGTTTTTTTCTTGAAATTTGGCTAAGAATTCAATCATTGTACTTAGAATGATGCAAATCATTATAAGAAATATGGATAAAATAGACTTAATTTTAAAAAACAAAAGACCAAATAAAATTTAAATTTCTTGTTTTGTTATTCTACTTTTTATTAATATTTTAAAAAACTAAGTCAAATTCTGAGAACTAAAAATAGTAGATTTTAAGAACTTTTTTCTTCTAAATTTTGGTTAAGAATTCAACTCTTGTATTTAATACAGGTGCAAATCATTATAAGAAATTAAAAGAGAATAAGCTTACCTTTCAATCGGTATCTTAATATCCATGCTCATGAAACAATATTTGTAAATACGATTAGATTTCAAATTCCAATATGCAATCCTTCATTCTCAAAACTTATTTTTATGCATCTAAAGCCATGCCTCCGGAATACATGCGCATTCAAATCCCTATAATCTTATCATAAATCCATTTCCAAACTTCTCATGCTCAACCTTGGAGAACCAAGAATTCTCGAGGAAAAATAATCGAATGCATCAAAATCTTAAATTAAACCCATAAAACAGATACCAAACATATGGAGAATTGGCCAAAGTGAATATAGCATCATAAAATGTGCTACCAACCTCGAGATCAGGATGTGAGTCAAAAAATGTTTTAATGCTAAACTCAGCATAGCTCAACGGTAATTGAACTAGTCTTCTTCCCTAGAGGTTGAAGGTTTGATCCTTTATCCCCGCAATTGTTGTACTAAAAAAGAAACATGTGCACACATGGAGAATTGAAGTTCTGCTCTATTAGTAATGAAGAATTCACTTCTCATTGCATCTAAGTTAGGATCACCATTTAAATTAAGTATGGCACATGGCAGGACAGGGAGCAACCAAAAAAAGCAAGTGAATTTCTCTCAGAATTCAGAGCCGACCATATGCCTTTAATTAGAGCAGTTCTTAAATAGAAAATAGAAAAAGAGAGATAAGGAAGAAAGGTACAAACCAGTGGATTAACTGTTATATTGGATCTTGAAGATACAATCCTGACAGGTCTCAGTTGAACTCATCAGGCTTTCTCGTCGCTGCTCTCAATAACAATGGGAGAGTTGATGGTTTTTGGTCTTTTTGGAGTCCTCTTTTCATCTTCTTGCTCTTCTTGTGAAGCATTTTGGTTTTGACCAACAGACCACTTTTCTATTTCCTCAAGAATTCTATTTCCATACTTCTCTGCCTTCACCTTTCCAATCAGCGTTTCCAACTGCAAATTTAAAATGTTTAACATTTTCAGAATTTTAGATTGGCTTGTTTTTTAACAAGAAACGAAAGAAACTGGCTGAATTTTGAAGACCTTAAACTCAAAAAAGCACTTGCTACCACTTTTCATGCAACTGTTTGATAACCATTTTATTTTAGATTTTCTGTTTTTGAACATTAAACTTATAAACACCACTTATCTGGTAGTTTTCTTTTATTACCTGCTTTTCGAAAATATTTCAATAATCCAGCCAAATTTTGAGAACTAAAAAAGTAGTTTTCAAAAACTTGATTATGTTTTTAAATTTGGTTTAGAATTTAAATGTGTTTTTAAGACGAAAAGTTTATCAAAAAATTACAAGAAAAGAAGCATAGTTTTCAAAAACATGAAACTAAAAACAAAATAATTATCAAATGGGGACTAAATTGATCTCGGTCGGGACTAAATTGATCTCGGCCAATGTTGCAATCCTTAAGTTCATATGCTTATAATATAAATTGAACAGGACTCTCCTAACCAACCAGCAGCCACCCTTTTCAAAATCAGCACTTATAATTGATATTAAGATGACTTGCCTGATCCAAGGAAGTGGGTTTTTGGGCACTTAAGACACTGATTTGCTGGGTCGAGAGCACCGAATGAGGGAATATGCCTCCATCAACAGATGCAAGTTCCTTGCGTAGTTCATCAAGCTTATACTCCAAACCTGATGAAGCAACACCTTTTCTTCTAGATTTAACACCAGTTACCTTTTGTTTGCCGGAAATCTCAAGTTTCACAACCTTCTTCCCTGTGCGAAGAACAATGTCAACAAAGTCAGCTATTATATTCCTTGTAATCCTCTTCCAGCTTCACACGTTTTCAAGAAAAGTATATTAATTATAGTTTGATAACCAAATTGTGTTACTTATTCTCTGAAATTCAAAATTATAATAATTGGAACCGTCCAAGTTCATTTTTTTTTATCAGGTCATTGGTCTAGACAGAAGCCGTACTTTTGAGGATAGATGTAATAACTGAAAAGTTGTTTAGAAATTAGGATACATTGTAGCTTCCTTAATTTTTGTATATTGAAACTTCAAAGAACGCAGAAATCATTGCTACTTCTGGCTTTAGATCCATAACAAGGGGAAACAATCCTTTAAGTTTTCAGTGTTTTCAAATGGCCATCATTTGTTGGAAAAAAGAATCCTAACCTTGCAAAACTTGCCGGGCCAATGGCCCAACTGTAACGTACGCATTTGTAGCATAAGCTGTATGCTGAAATTCTTCTTTCTGAAGCAACAGAAAGTTGTTTCAACGTCACAAACGGATAAGAAGAGAGAGAATATAGCAGCATAGATGATCCAATCAACAAACAGGAAAAATTAACATGTCATAGTAAATAGACTGATAGAAGAAATTTTTCGATCAAAAGAATAGAAGAGAATTTTTACTTCTTATGATGTCATAGAGGTCTTGATTGAATGTTGACCAAGCATTTGGTATTAATCTTGTTCTTAGAACGTTTCATTCCGTGAGTTACGTGACATAATTTCATACTTCATTTTAGCTTTGGAGGGGACCCAAGGAACATTTTAGAGCACAAGTAGTTTGTATAGTTATATGATAAAATGAATTCAGAAGGAAGGCCTCCAATCCCAATAAAACATTTTAAAAGGAAACGACTCTTTTTATCGAACAAAATGAAAAGAGACTAATACTCAAAGATACAAAAAAACCTTCAAGAGAAGAGAGAAACAAAGTAAAACAAAGGTAAACAATACTATCGAGATAGAAAGAAAAGAAAATGCCAAAAAGGCAAAACTCTTAAAAACATAACAAACTGACCTGATGAGTAACCTAGTGCTATAGATCACAAAAACTTTAAATCCATTACGACAAAAGACCAGCGAGCAACCAAGAAAAATAATCCTTGAAGACCAAAAGTGTGAGCTTCAATCCTTATATGTCTCAATCAGGAAATGGCAGGAGAAAAATCTTTTATTTGAGCGAACCTCAAGGATGCAATAAAATGCTAAATTCCTCCATGGTTCCACCTTCCCCTAGGCCTTCAATGTATTAATGCAAGTTACATAAAGTGGAAGAATCCTTACCAAAACACGATCTAATAAAAGTTGTATGATAAGTTGCTCTATTTCCTCTTTCCTTAGGTCAGAAACTGAAATTATAAACACGCGTTAAGACTTTATTAATGAAGTTCTTCAAACTGTATTGCCAAGCAATACATAATTTCCATCAAACAAGAAGAAAGAACTTGAAATATAAAAGGATGGCAGTACACTCAAATGCAAGTGATAAAAAGGGAGAGAGAGGGAGAAGCTCCAGTAGTTTAAGATGCTAAAACTACTGAATAATCAAAGGTTTAAAAAAAAAAAAAGCTAGTTAAGGAGTATTTTAAAGTGATGTTTTCCAACTACTTGCTGCAATTTACTTATTTGATACTTGAATCTTCATAATGTAAGGTAGTTAGATCTTCCCTTCAATTAATGTCTAGTTTAAATTAAAAGGTTAGGTTATTATCTTCTAAGATCTGCTGCCGTTGGTTGTTACTCAAGGATAGGGTTTATTTCGCCCAAAATCACTACAGTATACAAGTGCAAAGAAACCGGATATACTTGCAAGTATGGCAACTGAAGCTCATAGGGTTGTTTGAAGCGTTGAGTTGAGATATGAAGTCTGGACTTAATATGTTGGAGTTAGGAAGTCTGTGTTTGGGGTACCAAATTGTAAGAGGGAGTTCTTCGATAAATGTGCAAAATAAAGAGAGGAAGATGAAATTTCTCGATAAATGTGCAAACTTCAATAATGAAACACCATTGAAGTTAAGTTATTTAACACCAACTTATGAAGTTGGTGAATCAAACACCCCCTTTAGTTCTTGTTTTAATGCTCGACCCTATCATGGACAAATGTTTGATTTCTATAGTTGGTAAGGCAGAGGTGAAAGAAAGTGTGTTATCTCTTCCTCCCCCAAAACGTGTTGAACACTTGTAATAACATCAATTAAAGAGCTTTCTTGTAATCGCCTATGACCTTGAATTTCGGAGGACATCTTAGCTCGCATCTGCCTCATATCTCATTCTCTTTTAATGATATACTCTTTGTTTCTAAATAAATATGCATATATATATATAACATCCAACATACAATACCCAATAGCTAATCGATAAGATTCATTTTCCTACATATAGGTACTTATGTCTCCCTCTCTATGTGAGGTAATGATGCTAATTAGATGTACCACAAGCATGCGAAAATTCAAAAACAGCCACATTTGGGTAGTAAAACTATATAAAACCATGTGAGGATAGCAATACATGCAGGTCTTTTGTGCAATAAATTGAATACTCATCCTATTTAACTTGGGACAGTGAATAATATCATAAATCAGCAAACCAACCTAGTTCGTTGTGTTTTGCTTTCAATTTGTCAACTAATTGCAACATTGTCATCTTCTGATTGCTCTTCTGTACATCTTGTAACATCGAAATAATAACTCTAGCATGACCTATTCAAAATACAAAGTATAGAACATTAAAAAAAAAACCTCCTTAGAAAAGAAAGGAAAGAAAATTACAAAACAGGGTGCGGTGCCACAGAGAGAGAGAAGAACGCAAGGCGCTTTCAAACTGTCACTATCGCAATCTTCTGTCGTTTGGCTACAAAAATTGGGAAGTTTCAGTGACAGTCTGCTTTGCATTTTACTGTTTGATCAAATTCATAGTTGTCATTGTCAGGACATGAAGGACTTTCAAAACAATTTTTAGGACATCCCTTTCAATCAAAACTAGTTTTCATATGGAAGGTACTTATTGTCAATTGTCATGTGCATAAAAACGTTTGCTATTTGAACCCTCCATAATTCAGTAATTCTAAGCCTGACAATAATAGATGCAACTATCTGCTCTTATTGAGGTTATCCCCAACTGGACAAGAGTCTCCCTCCCTCCCTCCCTCCCGATGCAACTATCTGCTCTTATTGAGGTTATCCCCAACTGGACAAGAGTCTCCCTCCCTCCCTCCCTCCCTCCCTCCCTAATCATTTACAAATGTTGTGCGGACTGATTCTACAGTATCAAATGTAATGAACTTATATAAGGTCTGGTGGTTTTTAGATGTTAGTAATTCTAATCATTGTGTCTAAACTTTCAATTGTAAAAAATAAGATCTATAAAGCACCAACACTTCTAAACTAGCGAAGTGTCGATATCGGATATCGACATGTCCGACACACCAGGACACGCCAAGAACACTCCATATGCAAAAAATTAAATTAAATTAAATTAATGAAACAATAGTCACTATCGGCAACCCATTTAAGGGGCATTGTAAGCCGATTAAAATTAACTATTTAGCCCAACTTTTTCAAAATTCTAGAGTTTTTACACACTTTCTCCATACGAACACACTTCACCCTCGAAAACCTAACCCATAGCCTTGAAAAAAAAAAAAACCACTATGATACCCGATGCTTCTTTCTAACTTCATTGACAGTGGTAACTTCAACTGACAACTTATGTGACTTCTCTTACTATTTTTTTCTTTTCTTACTTTTCGTTAAATATATGTGTGCACATTTCACAATATGTCAAATTATGCACACATATATTTGTTTTTTAAAAAAATAATAATAATAAATAATGTGTCCCCAACATGTTGTACTTTTCTGTAAATTGACTTTTCACCGTGTCGGCATCGTGTCACATGTCAGTATCCGTGCTTCTTAGAATAAGATTAAACCCTTGAACTTGCATAATTGTAAAGATTGGCCTCTCAAACTTTTAATTATAAAAATTAAACCTATTTCTGTTCTGTCAGCCCCCTCTCTCCTTCCACTAGGAATCTGCCGTGGCCACACTCAGTCAAGCACCGACTGTGGTGTTTGTTTTCGTATGGAGGCAGCCGACATGTCATGAGTTGGTCCTCTGCAAATAGTAGAGCCTCGGAGGTAGAAAACGACAAAACGACGGTACCTAGCAGCTCAGAGGTAGATTGTCTTTACTTTCAATTTGGGTATTTAAATGGAAATCCCTTCACCTCCATCTTCTGAAGGTCCCAAGCAGAAGGAGAAATGGAAAGACGAAGCTGCTACCAGAAAACAATGAACAATTTAATAGAAAGGGCTCAACCTTTACAATTATGTAAGTTTAGGGGTTTAATTTTTACAATAAAATATCTAAGAGCTTGTACAATTTTGGTTGTATTTGTTGATCGCATCTTTTCTTTTATTTCTCTCTCCTTGTGAAAGTTTGTATCTCTTAAACATTTAATCCTTTTCATTACATCAATGAGATTGTTTTTTGTTTCAAAATAAAAAGATTGGGAGTCCAATTTTTACAATTATACAAGTTTGAGGGTTGACTTTTATAGTTGAAAGTTTAGGGGTGCAATGCAATCGTAACACCCTTAGGGTGGTTTGTGCAATTTCCTCTGTTAGAGAGAAGAAATCTGCAAGGGACATACAAGTGGTAAAGAATGCCCTCTTTCACTTGAAATAAATACGCATCAGAAACAAAAGTTGAAGGAACATACTACAGACATCCACTTCCTTAACCTCGCTGGCAACTGCACACAAATCGCACATCCCTGAAAATTTTAAACTATGATTATTTTTCCAGAAAGAAAAGGCAAAAAGTGTTTACAGACCATGGCAACTGCACACAAATCGCACATCCCCCAAATTTTTTAAATTTTTTTTTTTTTTTTTTGGGGGGGGGGGGGGGGGGGGGGGGGGAAGGAGGGGGGAGGGGAGGGAATGGGTACCATTGCAGTCCTTTAATGGCTCAGCAAAATGACGGAAAAAGGCACTGCGGCGACATTGTCTTCTGGACTGCAATAATTGAAAATATACAAATAAATAAAAACATATTGAAATGAAGATGAAGATGTTTAATATCATCTCAACTGTCAACTAACATGAAGTACAAAAATGAAATGAAGATGTTTAATGCTAAATTTTCCTTCTCATCCAAAGTAGGTCGAATTCTCCAAAATTATCTTGTCTATTTCTAAAGAAATAGATTTAAAAAGAAGAAAAGGGAAGGGAAAAGGTAAAACATTTTTTTAATTGAACTAACACCTTTGCAATTCTATCATCTTTTTATTAATTAAAAAATACAATTTTAAAAAAGGTAATCAAACACTTCTTGATTTAATTGTAAAGATAATACCTGACAATATTGAACAATACCATAGAGATTCTCCAATCCGGAATTTTCATAAAATACCATTGAACTCTGTAAAGGATGACAGCGTATATTAATTAATCTAAAGGAACATGAATTATACACATAAGCTCATCCCAATGCCTGAAAAAGTACGTACTTGTCTTGGGACATCACCAGGCCTATAGTAAAGTAGGCATTCAGATGGAAGCCCATCACGTCCAGCTCGTCCACTTTCCTGCAACACAAGAAGTTACAAAGGGAGAGCATTGAATACGATGCATGTTTAGTAAGAGAAGGACCTGATAGTATGTTTCCATTGATTTGCTCAGACTGTGATGGATGACAAACCTGACTACAAACAGTAACAGAGAATTAGGTTTCAAAATATGTATCGAATGTTCAGATATTATGTGTCAGATAAAATTTAACCCCCCCGGGAAAAAAAAACTACTGCATTTTGAAAGTTAAAATTAAAACACACACATTAACCTTCCTATTCTATCATCTTCTCTCTTCCATTCACCTCTATGTTTGCTTGCCCCATCTTTCGTTCACCTTTTTCAAAAAATAAGGAGCATTGAATAGTGTTCATCCCTTCTGTCCCGACGTTTTCAAGACATGCAACATGAAATATAATCCAAGTGCAAAATGGATACACTATTTCCTACAAATTTTAACAACTAGCTTCCAAAAATGACCAAACAAGTATTATCACTTGGGGGCTATCCAAAACTAATGGAAATCAACAAAAGGGCAAGAACAACCTAAAGGCCAGGGGTTGAGAGAACCCCCTCCCCCCAGCTAAAACAAAAGAGCCCGTCAACCATTAATAACTATTAAAAATAAAGTGTGGGCCATAATTCAACACAAAATTCACAAGCTAGTATTATTAGCGAAAATTTGTTGGCTGAAAGAGAAAAACAGGAAGAAGTCACGCAACATTGTCAAAAACATAAATAAGCAAAGAAACTAACCATCTGGTTTGTTGATTCCCATACCAAAGGCCACCTGAAATGCCAAAGCACTTCAAGCTATCAGATCAGTTAACAAATGCAATGCCTTTACATATAAAGATGCTAGAAAATGAGAGGTTGCTGCAAGATTGAATGCTCAATCTTTATAATAGGACGATCTCAATAGGTCACTTACACTGGGTTCCAGAATTTTCCTCTATTAAATGTCATGCCCAGTAGCCGTTCCTTAGCATTGGCAATGGGATATGGAACATTTGGTATGCAATAATAATGGGGGAGAACGGATTTAAAAAACCTATGTTACTGTTGGGCGTGCATTGGCATCCTAAACCCACTAGAAATAGTTACTACAAATCAATTACTCGTATTAAATTATTAATTTTCTTAACTGTAACTGATGATTATCCACTTTTCCTCAAAAAAAAAAATTATTAATACATTTAATTTAACTTTATACAATTTATCAAATGATCATATATAGATAGATAGATATAGATATACATAACAATAATTTAGATAATACATGCAAAATTCTAACTCACATTTTAGAAAAACCATTCTCAATACCAAACATAGTCAGCTTACTTTCCACTATTCTATGTACAAGCTTCCTATTTTCCATTATATTAATGCTTGACAAACGCCCAAACCAGATTCACAAAAGCAGCAGAGATTATGCCGCACCCACAAATGATATTGGCCACAAAAAGAAAAGGAAAAACACACAGACACACACACAGAAAAGAGACCGGGAAAAAATCAAATTATGCATACCGTGCCAACAATAACCTGCAACCTAGAATTGCTCCACCTGTGGTAGGAAACATTCATGAGATATTGAAGAAATAAATGGAATCAAGAATCAAGCAGAAATTTAAATAAAGATGTCCAAGCGGAGTAGCTTTACTTCTTAAATTTAAAATGTGATATTGGCCATCTAAATCCATATCGCAAAGAGCAGTGAGGTTCATGCTCTTTAGAAAGTGATTATTGGCCATGCTTACATCTTGGTTTATACTTCTATATTATTAATAAAAATAACCTGTCTTCACAAGTGCCAAGCCAATCTGCTTTCTCCCAGATTACCACAAACAAAATACAGTTTCATAAATATTGACTGACAAGCAGAACGACTTTACCGCATATGAACTTTCTCACGTGCAACAGAATCCATGTCAGCGTGATAATGGTCAGCAGAAATACCCCTCACACGTAACTCCTTTGCAACCTATAATTCTTGAAGAAATAAGAAAAACACAAGCTTCTGCTGTCATGTACAAACAAGATCCCGCGTTATAATTAGATGAGCCAGACAATGCACAAAGCACAACCACAGTGAAATCACAAACCCTCGGGAAAAGTAGTAGCACTTGTATGACAAAACAATTTGCAAATCTGTCTTTAAACTATTTCTTATAGGAAATTAAAATGTTCATCGACTATGTGATACGGACAAAAGATTGTGTACCACATTAATTGCAGAAGTTCTGCAGAAATCTAAGAAAGCAAGAATTTTTCTCAATCACTACCAAATAGTTTCATTTATTATATATATATATATATATATATATATACACGTGAGTATTCAAGCTAGCTTGCACGCACCACAACTATTCTTATGTGACAACCGTTTGACATGACCCGTGATGATCATTAGGCACACCCATGGTGGTTCCAAACAGTTTCATCTTATATTGATTACTTTTTATTGCCTAAGTTGGTAACTCCTAGAATATTTCTTAGGGTGTGAATCCTAGATTATTTCCTTATGGATTGACTGCTTAATACGTTGCTCTAAATCAGTCAGATTGAATAGGTTCTAGAACTATTTTTCGTTAAGCCAATATGTAAAGGTTTACTATAATTGAAGTAATGCAGATGGAACATAGAGAGTTAGATACAGACCTGCTCACACTCCTTTCGGGAAAAGCAGTATATTATCCCCGATTCATTGTTAGGATAAGATTCTTGTATAAATTCAGCTATTTGATCAATCACCACCTTGCTAACAGATGACTTTTCCCTTACCTGTAGTACAATGACTGAATCATTAAGTAGGAATCTCCCAAAGATCTTTATACTTGACAAGGTTTACAGTATACCATGTAAAAGAGATTCGGCCTATTGACTGTGCTGACAAATTTAACATATTTGGGGATGCGAAGCATCTCAACCAGATCATTTTGGACCCTCTGAGTGGCCGTTGCCTAAAAGAATATAAAAATATAGGGGAAAATACCTTTTTGGTCCCTAGATTTTGGGTTTAGTTTCTATTTGGTCCTTAGGTTTCAAAATGTTACATATTTAGTCTTTAAGTTTTGAGTTTGGTTTCAATTTAGTCCTAGGTTTCAAAACGCCACAATTTTACCCTTGACATTTGAGTTTTGTTTCAATTTGGTCTCTAGATTTCAAGATTTACACTTTTAACCTTGATTTTTCACTAAATACTCATTTTCCGTCTTTGGTATTAATGTATGTTAATAAATTTGAAATAATTAATATAATTATAGTTAATTAAGTTTCACTATCTTTAACATGTTTAAAATTAAATTTAAAATTTTACTTCATAATTATTTTAAATTAATTAAGAGATATTGACGTCAATGTTTGGAGGTGAGTATTTAATGCAAATTTGAAGTTAAAAATGTAAAATATTGAAACCTAGGGACCAAATTGAAACAAAACTCGAATCTCAAGGGTAAAATTGTAACATTTTGAAACTTCGAGACTAAATTGAAACCAAACTCAAAACTTAAGGACTAAATGTGTAACATTTTGAAACGTAGGAATCAAATAGAAACTAGACCCAAAACCTAGGGACCAAAAAGGTAATTTTCCCAAAAATATATATAATTAACGATGTACAGTTTAAAAGATAAAATATATAAGATAGGCTTTTCCCACAAAGTTAGAATAATAACATACAGTCAAAGCAATCACAGGAGCATTTGGAAACTGAGTCTTCAGAATACCGAGATTCTTGTAGTCAGGTCGAAAGTCATGACCCCACTGACTACAGCAATGAGCCTCCTACAGAGACGGACAAATAAGTCTAAAAGAATTCCTTTCTTGCTTGTGAAAACTCATTATTCATTGAAATGTGAGTACTAACTTGATAAAAATATTAACTCTAACCTAAAAGCTTTAGTTTTAGGGAATTTACATAGGTAATAAAGCAAGAAATTCTACTGTTGATATACTCACGTCAATTGCAATAAGAGAAAGACGACCAGCATGATAGCACTTTTCAAGTTTAGACATAAATCTCTTGCTCTTTGATATCTTTTCTGGTGTGACATATAATATTTTTATACTGCCTTCACCCTTTTCGAGATTCTTGTATATGAACTTCTCGTCTTCTTTATTAGTTGCTGATGTAAGCATAGATGCCGAAATTCCTAAAGCAGCCAAACCCATAACCTGAAAAAAGGTGTTCTTGATCAAAAGACATATTTACCTTATGAATTTATTACAAGAAGTGAAATACAGGTGTCCATAATCAAATCAATACCCACGTTGTTCCTCTTTTTTCCCCAAAATCAATGTTAAACAAAAATATTGGTTCCAGAAAAATTAAAAACGACCAAAAGTATTGAATTTCTCCTAAAGCAAACAAATCAAAACCAGCAGGCTGAGATATTTTCTATTCCAACACATCAAAACAAAAAATTATAAACTTGACAGAACCTACTCAGTATACCAGTTTGGTCAATCTTTCAGTTTCTTTTTATTGTAATTTTGTAAGACCTCAAAGTATACATACATATACAAGAGAAGGGGCAAAAAGGGAAAACCAGAAGGGAAAGGGACGTGAAGGGCATCTGGAAGTTAGTTACACAGGGTGGGGCCCAACGGAGGAAGGATTTAAGAGAGGTTTTAGGGAATTCTTGGAGGTCAGGTTTATTTTGGAGCTTGTGGAAGCTTTTGGAGAGAGAGGCGATCTCGAATCCAGCCCTCGTCTTTCTCTTTTCTGCATTCCTGTCTACCTATCTTTCTTTTTAGATTTAATCTCTGATTTCTTGTACTTACTGGTGTATTTCTGGAACTCATATAACCAGGGAGGTCTATCCTTGTTTTATCATTTGTCAGGTACATTTCTAAGTGCAGGTCTGACCGGATACCTAACAAATTTACACCTCTACAAACAGAACACAACATTAGCCAAACTGACAGAACCTAGTCAGTGTACCAGATTGGTCAATCTTTAAGTTCCATTTTATTGTAATTGACACCTCTACTTACAGAACATAACATGAAAACATGAAAAATATAACTTTGAGGTACCTGATCCTGAATCAAAGAAAGTAAAGGACTGACAACCAGAGCAAGGCCATCATATAGAAGAGCTGGTAGCTGGTAACAAAGACTCTTCCCACCTCCAGCAGCCATAATCACCAAAACATCTCGCCCACTCATGACAGCATTAACAATCTACTATTACGCAAGCATTAGTAAATCCACTCACAAAGAATGGAAAACTACAGCATCACAAAGACAACTTCAACAATCCAAACATATTGTCCTGAGTTGATTACTGGTAAATATTCATAGACTTTAATAATAGTGGAAAAATCAAGGTGTTCTTCTAAATAAGAAGAATCAAATGGGTATATGTCAGCTCACTTGCAATCATCATTGGTCTATTGGTTAAGTATACCATGTAAGTGGTCATCGTGATAGTCTATCAGAGACTTGGAGGTAGTTACTCATATTGATTCATATATTCAGTAAGGCTACAGGTGATTTCGCTTTTTTCCTTTAGACCTATGAAGGTAAATTAAGGCAACTCTATTTATATTCCAGTGAAACTATAGTACATACTTCACCAAAGTAAACCTGCATTTAACAACGAGATGGCTTGCTCTCTGTTCACTTTTTATCCTTGACCATTTCCAGTTAATAAACAACAGAATCAAAGATATAAACTATCTATGAGAAAAACAAAACGAAACGAAACTATACCTCTCGCTGGTTTGCACGATATGAGGATATGCCAAAGATGTTCAACTTAAAGTCATCCGCTTCAGAATCCCATTTAAATAAACCAGACCAATTTTCTGAATTCGTTGAAGTGCCTGTACCCTGGCTGACAGAATCTTCTGTTTCTTTGCAGAGTTCTAACAAAGACTGCAGCTCGGATTTTCTTTGGTACAAGTTGTCTTGGCGTTCCAGAAGTACATTTATTTCAGCTGCAGAAATATTAGGCATGAGGCGAAACGTGAGGACAACCCAAAACAACTAAATTACATAATCGATTGTGTTAACATTAAAATCAATCAATGTTAAAAACCATAAGTTCTATACTGAGATATCATCAAAACATAAGGCACGCAATTTATAAACAGATTCATAAATCTTCATAAATAGACTGTTGAAGGTCATAACGACTCGATCACCAATAAAGTCTATACCACACCAGCTTCGACAGTGTGGGAGATTTTAACTGCTACGAGACATACAATGCGAATTAACCACTGACATGGAAGGAATAAATTGATTCAACCGAAACAACACAAATTTTCAGTTCCGTGGAGGACTTCCATAGTACATGCAAAGATTTTCTCCACGAGTTAAATTACATGCAAACTTTTAACTCCTTACGCAAGAAGTTAGCACGAGTTAAACACAGAAGTGGCAATGAAAACAATGGACCTTTAGGCATACATTATAAAGAATAAAGGAACGCAGAAAGGAGAGCAGACGATGACTACAAAGCACCTTGGACTTCGTTTATCTGCACTTCTACGTTGAGAAGCTCCTCTAAAACCTCTTCAGTGTTCATCTCTAGATCGCAAATTAGAATCCGGCTTTCGAACAAAGGTAATCAAAACAGAAACTCTAGAGTCAGAGTAATGTGAGCAGCTCAGAGGTGTGGATGATGGAAATGAAGGTCGGGACAGCAACAGTCATTGACTCCCAATACACCTGAAAATGAACCGACGTTTATGAAATTGACAAGGTTTTGAGTTCTGAACTGAGAAGAATTTGCAGAGTTTCCGCCGATCGCGTCGCCGGTATTTGCCTGCCCTACCGCCTCATCTAAGTTTTTTTTTTAAGTCCTAAGTTTTTTTTTTTTTTTTTCATTTTCTAGTAGTTTATTTTTTTAAAATATAGTAAGTTTTTTTTTTCAAAAGTAGAAAAATAAGGAAAAATATTTACCTAAATAATAAAATTTAATTATAGTTATAATAGACATTGTTATCACAAACGGACAATGATAGAAGTCTATCAGTAATAGAAACTTATATAAGTCTATAGACGCTGATAAAAGTCTCTCAATGTCTATGACTGATAGAAATTGATACAAGTTTAGAACCAATACTATCAGTGATAGAAACTGATTTAAGTTATTACTGGTAGATGTTGATAGAAGAAACCTTATCGGTGTCTATCAGTTTTTTTTTTATTTTTTACTATTTATATAAATAGTTTTGTATTTTTCCTATGTATGAAAATTTCTCTAATTTTTTTATTATGAGTTTCAAAATTTTATTTCAAACTAAAAATGTTTCAAATTTTATTTTTTAATAACGTAGTTTTAGGATATTCGTAAAAACTATGGATAATTATTTTAAATGATAAAACTGTTGAAAATATTTTTAAGTATAATAAAAAAAATTATATATTTATAAATAAATTAGACTCTTCCAAAAAAAATCCTGAAATTAATTTTTAGACTAAAAATTTGTAATGAGGTGATTTGTTCTATGATTAGACTTATTTTTCCAAGTCTTTAAATCCAAATTTTTAATAAATTTATATTGTAATGATAGTTTTGCACCATTTATGAAATTAAGGATAAGAATAATGTTGCGCCCTTGAAATAACATAAATATTTTTTTTAAAAAAAATAACATTAAAATATCAATGTCAAATAAAATGTAGCAGTCTAGTTTCAAGTTGGCAGAGACATGGATGAAGAATCAGTAATATTGATATTGATACTTCTAAAACAAATAGTAAAATAAAATTCATTAGAAAATCGAAACCTCTTATCATTAATATTTTCATTCACATTAGTTATATATTTTTATATGTTATTAGTTAAATTTGAAAATGTCAATTTATCATATATCAAATTTGTTGGTCAATGTAAGGTCTAAGCCCATATGCGGGTCTTGATGAGTCCACGCATCTTGAAAATGGGAAGTCGAGGCATCAAGGCTGAGCTTGTTCTACTTCAGTAAAAGGTAATATAATCGAGTTGTGTTCACCGGTTAAAACCCTCCAACTTCGAAGACTACACCTATCATGACACCACTATGTTATGTTTGGACTTTATAAATAATCTCATCCACAACTTAAGGGGTGGACAATATTTTGTGTGCTTGGCCGATCTAAGCACTTTCATCGAGCTTTACATATTAATTTAGATATCATAATGTACTCGAGTAGACATCACACCATTGTAAGTCGAGATCTCTTATAGATGAGCTCGAACAAAGTTGACAGCTAGAGGTGTACATGAATTGGGTTGGAGATATTTTTTGGACCAACTCAAAAATTTAAGTTGGTCGGGTTGACTACCGAAATGACCCAAATAAGGTCTCCAACTCAATCCTTAAAATTCGGGTTGGGTTGTCAGGTTATTTGTTTTTTTCTTTTTTTATTATTACATTTTTTATTAACTTAAAATACTTAAAGTTGTGTACAACACATATTAATAATAAAAAAATCATAAAAATATATATGAGTTATAATATATACTTTTTTATTATATTAGAAGAATTTTTAAAAGTTTAACCCGAACCTGATCCAACCTGAAAAAAATAAAAAATTCAATTCAATCCAACCCAAAATTAAAATAACCTAACCAAATTCTTATAATTTGGGTTGGGTAGTCCAAGTTGTTCGAGTTGTTGGATCATTTGAACACCTCGATTCCAGCTCTAAGGCGGCCTACTCTAGATCTACGTGTATAACACTTTTAATATATCGTAGATGAAAAAACACTATAGTTTGACATATTATTGATCCAATTTTACAATGTCTCGAATTTCTTTCTTTTTTCTTTCTCTTTTACATTCAACGACACGACACTGAGAAATTTGAACAACATTAACTAGTTGAACGATTTGAGTTGATTAATTGTGTTTAAAATTTTAATTTTATATCTAATATATGTTATAATTAAGGTTATTTTCAAATAAAGAAAAATTAGTCTATTTGTAATAGACACTTAAAAGACATCTATCGGTGTCTATATTAATTTAAAATATTGAGTGCAATAATTTAAGACATATTCAAACATTTGTTGGCAAATACATCAACTTTGGGTTGTCTCTTTTTAGAGGCCCAAATGAAATTTGGCCCAGATTTCAAATTTGGTTGGAAAATGGCCTTTTACTTACTCAACCACGTGAGAAATGGTCATTTTGTCCTTTGCATGCAAGGCTCTGGCACTTAAACAAATTCTCATTTCTTCCTTTCGCTTCTCACTCCTTCATGTTCTTCAGACACAATTGCAACTTTTTTCTTCTATTTTTTCCTTTGTTCAGATCATTCCTCTCGTTTCTCGATCCCATCTTTTACTTCCCGCTCCCACCTCTCGCTTATCACTCTAGCTTTTCAGGTTTTTTTTTTTATTCCTCATCAGTTACAACAATAATTTTTTTCTTTGATTTTTTTATATTTGCTCATATTCTTCCTCTTGCTTATTCCTCGAGCTTCTCGATTCTCGCTCTTTCACTTGTTTCTCATCAGACACAACTGTAATTTTTTTATTCAAGAAAATAAACTGCATAACGAAGAAGGAAGAGAAAAAAATGTTGAAGAACAAAGAAGAAGAAGGACAACGACAACGAATGCAGAAAAAAATGATAGAAGAAGAAGATGATGACCACGCAAAAAATATTTAAAAAAAATGAAAGAAGAAGACGATAATAACGCAAATTAAAGGGGGGAAAGAAAGAAATGAAAAAATAGACGAAAAGGGGGAAAGAAAAGTAGAAATAAAGGGGGAGGGGAGGAATAAAAAGAAAAAGAAGGAAATAATGTTGCAAAAGGAAGAAGGGGAAGGAAAAAGGATTAAAGTGGTAATTTCATACAATGATAACATAAATAGAAGGTTAAAAATCACTTATTTTAAAAGTCGATGCTTCTTTTTATTTGGATTCCTATAAAAGGGTCCTCTATACCATTATTCCACTAAAAATATATATTTTCATATAGGGAGAGGCACCGAGTTGAGATATGATGTATGTGGAGTTCATATGTTTGTGTTTGGGTGTAGAGTTGTTTTACTCTGAGTTCATGTATTTGTATTTGTGGTGCAGAGTTGAGTTCACATATCAGAGTTATATGGTGCAGTTTTTCAAATCTAAATAAATAGCTTTTGTGATGACTACCTTCGTTTAGAAACTTTTCTATTCAATAAATCTATACATCTTTTGTTTGAATAAAATATGGATTGTAATTTGTTTTCATTTTTATTAAAACACATGTATCGTTGATTATCTTGAAATATGGTCTGCGGTTTAATGTTGGATCATTTATTCCTAACATTCTTTTGAAATAAAAACAATCATTTTAAAATTTTAATTTCTTATTAGTTGGTTTGTTAAGTTAGACAAAATTGTTTGGATTAACTTGATGAAAAGAATTTTTTAGTTAAATATCACTGGAATAAAGTATCAAGATGTATTCATAAAATGATGGCCCTATCGATAGCCATATTACATGCTTGATATAAAAGTAAATAGTAGCTTATTAATGGGCTACATTCTATGGTTCGTCTACATGTGCACAAAAAATACATATATGATGTGGGCCAGCACATGTCCAAATCCACTTTAAAAAATAATAAATAAAATAATAAACATCCATAATATGATTTTAAATCAGATGGTCTTCCCTAACATATAATGAGGCAATAACTTCTTCTCGAATTAGGGGAAATGGTTAGAAAACAATATGTTTTCTGAATATCACTCACCACCATATCTATAAGGGCCAACCGATCATTTTCCTCTAAACCTTCAACCTGGTCGATCTGTTTGATGACTTCCTTTCGGCATCTGAATTCCAGTTCATATTTATCTTTCTTCCATGATATTAGTTTGTCCATTTTTGTTCATTGGTGTCCATTGCTCTTTGTACCAAGTCAAACACGTCAAATTGCACGATATTCCTCTTTTGTTTGCTGCCTCTCGAACCGCTCTACTCGGTCTGACATGCCTACTGGTAGGTGCCTTTGAGAAAACCTCACCCATACTGTCGACCTTTGGTATCTTCTCAGACAACCCATTTTTAGGTTGCTCATTATTATGTGATTCCAAATACTCATATGTTTCAAATGCTTGATCGATAGGGGTTTAACAATTTTCACCAGTAGCCCTATCCCTCCCAAAAACGATGAAAAGTTCATCATAGGGAGGGAATGGTTTATGCCTCGTACCCTTAGCATTGGGATGAGACTAAAAATGGATATATAATATATTAAAAAACATATATCGATTGTGATAATATATTATAATATGTTATCTTACCTGAACCCATAAATCAAACACATCATTCTCTACGTCCATACACGTGAACTCCTCATTCCACCCAAAATTGTTGCATGCGTTACTTAGCATCTCATCAATCGATGTATATTGGCACTTTAAGAATCTAACATTGCACTATATTTTTGATACCTCAATGTCACATTTAGGAACTCTCTCCTGTAACATAGAATTGTTGTACATGGCTAGACTTGAAAATTCCATTGTCAGCTCACTACCCACTTTTGACCAGTTGCAGTAATGACTCGACCAACTTCGTATCTTCAACCTGTTGAGGTTGATGCCCTAAATCTTGTAAGGTCTTGTAGTTTGTCATTTTATTATACAAACATTTTATTTACTTAATAAAATATAAGATATTTTATT
Organism: Benincasa hispida; assembly: GCF_027475165.1. NCBI lineage: Eukaryota > Viridiplantae > Streptophyta > Magnoliopsida > Cucurbitales > Cucurbitaceae > Benincasa > Benincasa hispida. The sequence continues at coordinate 1,143,472 of NC_143482.1, read as the reverse complement.
TGATATCTGGTAGCATTAAACTCACAAACCAATAAACTAACATCCAAGGTTATCATCTTAGCTTAAACATGTGTATAGAGACATACAGGTGGATCATGTTTAAGAGATAACCTAAATGGTCTGCAGTAGATGGATAAGGTTGGATACCTTGTCCTGGTGTCACTACGAATACGACTCGCTTTATAGATGTTCTAATTGTTGTAAAGTGCTACAAATGGTATGATCCTGATAATTCATGTGAAGACATGTGAGTGGGAGTATTCTATACAGATGAGTTTGTATAAGACCGGACCACAAAATGACTAATCTTATTATGTAACGCCATTCATAATTAAGATTTACATTTCATTAGGATGACAATAGGTGACATGACCTGAATCATGAGTGAGTTGTACTTTGAATTGTATGGGCAAGAGTGGCCAGATCACCGACTTAATAAGCCTACTATTTTGGGGATTCGTCTGATTAGGGAATTGAGAACACAGCTACACAAGATAAAATTCACTCCTTCCTGACGTCAGGGTAAGTAGATAAATTGCTCCCTTGACGGCTGATTCTGGGGTTTGAACAATGTGGCGACACTCTCTCCTGGCACGAGAGAGGTTTGACATAGTTTACTATGACTTATTGTTTATTAGAGGAATCAGTGGTACTTAAGGAGTTAGTTATAACTGTAGGGGAAAAATGGTAATTTTGGCTTAGTTGTACTTACGAGCAATTTATGAAGGGTCATCGCACTGTTGACTGGTTATATCCAATGGATATAGAAATAAATCTGTAGTGCGAAGAGTGCAGCTATCAGTCTTTAGTGGAGTGCCCGACAGTTAATGGATGTTGAATAATTTAATTAAAGAAATTTAATTAATTATTTAAGTACCGTTGGAGCTTCAATCTATAGGTCCATGAGGTCCCCTCTATAGCTCAACAGGGATTTATGAGAATCAATTTTTGGTTAATTTGAATTGTTCAAATTAATTATATCACATATAATTAATTTAATTTAATTTAATATGATATAATTAATATAATGTATTTGATACATTAAAATATAAAGTTTACTTGAAAGGAAATATGATTCAAATATTAATTATGTGAATTGGATTCATATAATTAAATTTAGTATAGATGGAATTTATATTAAATACACACATTCCCTCCCCTTAATTCTTTCTAAGAGAACGTGATAATGGACAGTTGGATGGGAGATAATTATCTTCACAGAAGACTTGTGGATGAGGCACTCTAGGTGTTGTAAACTCTCTCAAAATTTTCTCTCCTAAAACTCTATGTAATTTTCACAAAAAACTTATTTGAGAAAATTCCTCTCAAATTCTACTCTTCCTCTACCCAAAATTAAGAGCCCACTCAACTCCTTAGAGATTCTCATCCCAAAAGAGAATACATGAGGCTCCAATTGATGGTGTCTTTTTTTACAGTCCTTGATTTGAAATGTTTATGATCCATTGGGAGGGAATACACAATGTATTTGTTCTTCAAGGGTAAGGCTTCTCAAACCCTAATTTCTTTTATGCATGTTATAAATCTTGATCATGCATATTTTGTTTACTAAAAATTTGGTGTTATGTGAAAATAAAATTGGGACCGATCCCCAAGTTTCTGCTCAAGGCCTTCACAGGTTCCTTCACAACTTTCGACCAAGTGTGTTTCTTTATTCTCTCATGTCCTGCCATTAAGCTACATGCATGTGTACATCTAACTGAATTAAAATTTGAGAACATATAGATAAACAAATTCATGAGTATGATGTACGAAAGTCAGATTTCATAATTCATACCAACCAATAAACACACTGCCATATAATTGAAGGTAGCATATTGTGTGAGCTTAAAAAAAAAAAACACGAGCTAAAATCCAAAAGAAAGTTTGAATTCAAAGTAAAGCAAGTTGAACAACTATTTTTTTTTTCATTCCATGCATTGAACATTCGGGTCGCCAAGTCATGCCTAAAGTTGGTCCATTCATCAGACGTATCAATAAATTGTATATTTTCATCATCGAGTTGAGAAGATGCAGGGTTTGAATCCTCTAGTGCGTCGAACAATGTAGTTAGGCCCATTTCCCTAGTGAAAAGGCTTTGAAGCAAGCAACATACCGTTATTATTCGACATTGGACCTTTACTAGGTATAATGACTTCCCACGAAGTATTGTCCACCGACCCTGAAGTACACCAAATGCTATTTCTATGAAGTTTCTAGCAAATGAGTGATTCATGTTGAAAAATTCTTGGAATTAGTCAGTGCATTTCCAGCACCACGTTATTCTAAAAGGTGATAACGTTTTTCCCTATATAGTGCCAAGAATCCCTCGACATTGGGATATCCAACATCACATAAATAGTAATAACCTAGACACGATATACAAATAGTTAATTGACAAGCTATTTGCTTGAATACAACAAATGTAATCACGAAAGCCTATACCTTTTAGGACCTTCAATCCAGTTGGTCGAGAAATTGCATCCCTAAGCACTCTATAATCAGCTATGGACTCTTCCCACCCTGGCATCACAAATATGAACTTTCCATTGGGAGAACAAACTACAAGCACGTTTGTGGCTATCTCACCCTTTCTGGTACAATATTGGGGTCGATCAATGTACTTACATTCACCTTAATATATGTGTCATCCAATTCACCCAGACAAATCTGTTTGAGTTCATACATCGTAAACAAGTAAAAAAAAATGTTTTCCTTAAAAAACAAATACCTAGTATTTGACCATGAACGAATATAAAGTCATTATAATACCTTGAACCATTTGAACCTAGAGTCAACACATTCGTTTGTGATAGACTCTAATTTTATTTTTTTTTTTCCAGTTGTACCTCATGAAGTTGTAGCACTGCAGTGAAGACCGACTTGAAATGCCTTACAACAGTTTCACCAAATCGTGCAAATTGTTGTCAAACTACTCAGTTCTTAACGTCGTGCTCCCATATGTGGAGGAACATTACCATCATGTCCTCAACGTCAACACGTTGAGTAGACAGTAGACGATCGGTCGTCCTAAGCATATTATAAAGAATCACGAATGTCCTTCTATCCATCTGTGTGCTTTCTCGACAACATATGTCATTCTCATAAACAAGTCGAAATAAGTTTAGCTATCCAATCTGATTTCGAATGTACGATGATTGGTTCTTTATTCTACGATGGTCATTTAGTAATAGGTTAAAGCTAGTAACAATTGATGTTGGGAGGTGGTAATGATTAAGATGATGGTGTTCTTCGTTTTCCATATTAAGGATAGGAAATAAGTCAAACTGTTCCTGAAACCACAAAAGCTAATTTCAATTTTAAGATTCTCGAAAGATACATCTAGTAGTGTGCACAACATGCGCATCACTTCAGCTTTAGTGTACTTATTCCTATATACATGACGACCATTCCAACGATAAACCCTAGTATTAAAGGTTTTATATTATTTAATTGCCCTACATTTTTCTCACTCATTAGAGGAATGTTATGTCCAACCTCATAATGTGGAACGTGACTGTTCAACGAAGACCACATAAAACTTCGTTTTTTCCCATATTCTTAAATAGTACGAAAAATGAACAATTAACTATGCTATCATTGATACAAGAAACTAGTTAATGGATCATAAGTCTAATCCTACCTTATTCAAGTTTTCCAATTAGTTTAATTACATTACATAATTAAAAAAAAAACATTATTCTGTAATTAGCCACAAATTTATGTTCAACAAAATCTTGAATGAATATATTAAAAATTATGTTAAAAATTTATGTTTAACATAAAAAATACCTTCAAATAATTTCAAATACATCAACATATATTAGTATGTTTTAAAAAGTTATGTTAAAAATTATTATATGGCTATGTATTAAAAATTATACCTATGAGTACATCTAAAAAATTTACTGTTAAAAATTCTTATGAGTACGGTGCAAACTAAAACATGGACTAAAAATGGTATATCCATGGTAGAAGGAGAAAGCACAAATATATATATATATATATATAACTGAAATGGGATGTAGGGGAATACAAAGAAACAGTAACACACAAACCTCAAACTAATTTAATCTTCTATATTAGTTTGAACTGCAAAACAAAACTATTGGGATTGGTGTTCTAATTCTCCCGGAGTCTCGTTGTTTTATAAAGATGCACATTGTTAAATGAATAAAATAAGTGTTATTTAATTCTGGAATTTACTCATATCCAATAAACAAAGTTCATTGGTTATTTTATGTGAACTTAAGCATGTATATGTGATATACAAGTGGGTCATGCCTTAAGTGATAATCTAAATCGGTCTGTATTATAAGGATTAAGGTGGGATACCTGATCCTGGTGACACTACGGATACGACCCGCTTTGTAGAGGTTTGCAAGTGTTGTAAACTACTACAGATGGTTGATCCTGACCATTCATTTGGAGATGTGGAGCAGGAGTGTCTTATACAAAGAGTTTGTATAAGACCTGGACCATGAGATGACTAGACTCTGTATATAATGTCGTTGATACGAGAGACTTGCATCTCACCTAAACAACCATAGGTGACACGACCTCAATCCTGAGTGTTTTGTGAAATCCTGCCTTTAAGGGCGGTTCTTTGATTAGTATGGGTGAGAGTGGCCAGATTGCTAACTCAACATGCCTACCTTTTTAGGGACTTGTCTGATCTGGGAGCTGGAAACTCAATCCATAATATGGAATCCACTCCTTTCCCAAAGTAGGGATAAGTAGACAGATTGCTCCCTTAAGGGCTGATTTCGGGGCTTGAACATAGTAGCCACAGCTCCTCTTTGGAGGATAAGACTCAACTATGACTTATGTTCATTAGAGAGATCAGTGGTACTTAAGAAGACAGATATAACTACAAGAGCATAACAGTTATTAGCCCAATTGTACTTATGAGCGATATGTGAAGGGTTTTCGCACTGTTCATTGGTTAAGATAGACATATAATATATCTGTAGTGAGAAGAGTTCAACTGTCGGTCTTTATGGAGTGTCCGGCAATTAATGGATTGTAGATCCCGTGACTAAAGAGTTTAGTCAGTTATTCACGTACCGTTGGAGCTTCGGATCTACAAGTCCATGAGGTCCCCTTGGTAGCTTGGATCATGTTGAAGGATCAATTTCTTGGTGTTTATTTGAAATGTTCAAATTGACAAGAGGTATTTTGATTATATATGATATATTCGGTATGATGTATGAGATACACATTTAGTGGGGGAATTGATGTGAATGAGATTTACATTAAGTACCATGGAATAGAAAAAGAACTATAGTTTATATGTTTCATGAGATGAAATATTAAAACTATAGGTTATAAATATAGTATGATAAGTTAGTTATCATTTATATTTATAATAATATTGATTATTAGATAATTAATACTTTTTCTTTTAAATAACAAATGTAGTGGGTGGTTATTGATCATGGTAACCGTGAGGTTTTAAAAGGAAATCAGTTTCCTATTTTGAAAAAGAGGTTTTTACAAAAGCTTGAAAAGAATTTGAGTTTTCTCTTCGATGAAAAGAAACTCACGGAAGTTGTCAAGTAAATACAGATTTACTAAACGACGACTGGGCTAGGTAAACGATCGTGCAGGTGCTAACTAAACGATTGTGCAGTGTCTACTAAACGATCGCATAGCTTTGCTAGACGATCGTTGGTCCAAGCTAAACGATCGTGTAGAATGGACCGAGCTAAACGATCACATAGCTTTTGCTAGACGATCACATAGCTTTATCTAAACGATTGGGCATCGACCTATATGATAGGTCTCCGATTTCTCCCACTTGCCTAGTCGTGTACACGATCTATCTTTCCTCCGTTCGTCTACCTCACACTAAGTCCGAACAGAGCCCACCCTCTGGATTCTCACAACGAGAATACCAAGGTTGCCTTGTTGATCGTGTCAGACTCAACTCGACACCGTCGAGGTTTTCCGGAGGCCGTTCATGGTGCTACAGAGGCTATTTGCTGTTGCGGAATAGATAGTGACCGAGGAGATCATTGAGGACAAGCGTAAAGAGTTCGTGCTGTGTTTATGCGGTGTTGTGGTCGTGTAGATCGGGCACTCGTGGTTGCTGTGATGGATCAGAGTGCGCATCGAAGCGTGGAGACGCTTCTACCTTTGTTAGTACAGTTTTGCCTTCTGTACATTTGATGTTCATGCTGTAATTTCTCTGTATATTTGCATAACTGTTTGTATTGAAATCGACTGTAATCAATTTGTTGATTCATGATTGTAATTTGGAATAGTCTTGCTTCTGTTGCTCACGGAAATCATCGTTCTGATTTCCTTAAACAACGGAAAGGAGTTAGAAAAAAATCTAGAAATGTTTAAAACGTAGGAAGAGAACTCGTCCGGAAAGGAAAGTACCTATGTTACTTGTATCCAATACGATATGGATGGAGAATCCACGGGTTGTCGTATCAAAACACAATGGGCACCCTATTACTCATCAAACAACTAAAAGTTAGGAACTTCATAGTAGAAAACTAAAAGAACCAAAAGTTGGAAAGGAGAGAAGGAGAAACTAAAGTTAAACAATTCACCCGATTGACATAATACTTCTTGGACAATGGGGACTCAGGTAATGGATAGGATAGTGGACCAATGTTGTTAAACAGGATAAGTGAAGGGAGAGGGGTTGTCGTTGAACATTAATAACAACCCCAAGAAATCAGAATACATAAATGAGAGTGTGACCAGCCTTAGAATTTTAAATTTATATCATGAGTAAATTAACTAAAATCCAATTAATAAATTGATTGAATCATTAATGAAGTAGTTGAGTCAATAGTGGAAATAAGCAAGTGGAGAAAAATCAGCGAACAATCAGAATAAATAAAGTGGGTAGGTAGTTTAATAAACAAAATAACTAATAATGCAAAATATTAAAAACGAGCATATTTATTAGGCCAAACACAATTGAAACTCAAGGTTAAACATGACAATGAATTTGGAATGAAACTTAACAACGAAACAAAGGATTGCAAGTTTAGAAAAAACCAAACATAGAGTGAAAAGTTAGATTAAGTGATAGTTTAATGAAAATTTACCAAAGCATTAGAATTAAAACAACACACAGTATTCGACTTTGAATGAAACAGAACAAAGAATCAATTACAAGTTCAAACAAATCAAACATGGCATGAAAAGTCAAAACAAGGCATAAGTTTAAAATTTATAAAGGGCATTCGACTTAGAATGAAACAGAACATAGAATCAGCGGATTAGAAGTTCATTAAAATCAAACTTGACACCAAAAGTCAAAACGATGCATAAATTAGAAATTAGGCATTGGACTTAGAATGAAACAGAACAAAGAATCGATGGATTACAAGTTCTAAAAAAATCAAACATGATATGGAAAGTCAGAACAAGACATAAATTAAAAATTTATCAAGGTGTTCGACTTCGAATGAAACAGAACAAAGAACCAACGGATTAGAAGTTCATGAAAATCAAACATGACATGAAAAGTCAGAACAAGGCATAAATTGAAAATTGGGCATTGGAAAAATAATGAAATAGAACAAATAATCAAAAGGTTGTATGTTCAGAAAAATTAAGCATGGCATGGAAAATGAAAACAATGCATGAAACTGAAATTTTCAAGAGAAAAATTCATATAACATTACACATCATTGGCCGATCTAGGGTTTAAAAAATGAACCTGAAGTGGACAATGTTCTCCTCCACCAAGCTGTATTTTCTTGAACCAACCCCTACCATGCATTTAACAATTAACAATGAAGCAACACCAAGGACAAAAAACTAATTGTCTAATGGGTACTTAATAGGTGAACGGAGGATCGTCAAAACGACAAAAGACATGGTTGAGGCCAAGATTGAAGTGGCAAGGAAGAGAAGGAAAAACACAGATTTGTGAAGAAAGCAACAAATCTGTGAAAAAAAACAATATATCTGAAGAACGAAGATGAAAATCCAGACTAAGATATTTTGAGAGAACATATATGAGGAAGTGAGAGGAAGGAGCTAGGGTTTCAAATGGATGGTTGAGAGAAATGTGAGAGAAAGGCGAAATGCGTGTGTGTGGATTTCGAAGGAAAAATGAAATGGTAACATACAATATGCGTGAAGGATCATTGTTGAAGTCGACATGGCTTCTTGTGGATATCAGTGAGATATGATAATGAGCCCCCAAACATTGAGATGATATATGAGCTCATCTCATCTCATCTCATGTTAGGCCCCTAAACACCTCCTAAAAGATTATGTGTCACGCATGCACTCACCTATTATTGTTGTTGTTTTAACAATAATAATAATTGTAATAATAACCTTGTTAGAGAAAGCAGAACAAATGAGGCCCAAGCCCATTGAACAACCCACAACTTAAAGGGTTGACCCAAATCCTTTGAAAGGCAAGGTGAATAGGTAGTTTAAGCTTTAGTGACCTAGAAGTAAGTTGGGAGTGGTTGACATGGCAAAATCATGCCAAATGTGTTTTTTAAGAATAGGTTTAAAAAGGTACCTATACTAAAATAATCATTGAATTTAGATAAAATAAATTGATAAGTGATTGACATGGCAAGATAACTTTTAAAACAATTACTTTTAAAACTTTTTCTTTTTTCTCTCTCCCCTCACTCTCCCTATCATTCTCTTCCCTCACCTTAGATGGAGGAGAGCAAACATGAGAGAGAGGAGAGAAAACAAGAGATTAGGGAGAAAGACGAGGGGAAAGGGAAAAAAAATAAAATATATATCTCTTTCCAAGGCATTTCGTCAGATTAGCCACTATCATTTTTTTAAAAAAAAAATAACAATGGTCCTTTTAGCAAATGACAACCAATTTGAAAAATTAGAGATTAAGAGGCCGTTTAACCCACCAACTACTTACAATATAGTGAACTACCCGAGTTCAAAATAGACTATTGAAATTTGCACATTTATCAAGTAATTTCATCTTTTTCTACTTTTCACATTTATCAAAGAACTCAATCTTTTCTTCCTCCATCTCTACCTTTTACATTTATCGAGTAACTAGTAAGTTTGTGTTTGAGGTGTAGAGTTGTGTAAGAAGAATTTATTCGATAAATGTGAACAGTAGATTAAGAGGAAAAAAAAGTTGCTCGATAAATGTGATAACTCTGTAGAGTGGGCCAAATGGCACCTAAATGCACATATATTCAAAACTCATGAACCAAAAAGATATTTTTTCCTTCAATATATATAAACACAATATTATTTCCTACCAAGTTTCCCAAAAAAATGATAGTAACTTAAGCGTCAGAATGTGTAAGGCCTACATTACACCGATGTATAACACAATTCTTGGTCTTGTCTTGAGAGATAATTTGGTTTAATTACAAATTTACCGCTAAACCGAATTTCGCTATCTAATAAAGAAAACTCACTTTTGAAAAGAAAAAGACATCATCCAAAAATCGAGCTTCCTCTTGATTTCATTTGTATGTTTTGTCCCCTTGTAGGGACCAACTTACAATTAATTTCAAGCGTGACAAGAAGAACACAACACACGCTTGTACTTATTAAACACAATTATTGTAGAACAAATCCAATAAACAAATAATACAAAGAGTCAGTTTTATAAATAAAATAGTCAAGGACTCGATAGTCAAGACACATTGATTATTGGTTGAAAAAATATTCTAAAATAATTATTCATTTGTCAAGCCATAGTTTAATATATACAAAAAAAAAAAAAAAATACATAAATGACTTCTTTCTTTATTATCAATAAAATGATGGAGAATTATATCAAATAGCACTTTTAGTATATGACGTCATCTTTAAAAAATTGTAAATATAACAAATTCTATTGTGATAAATTCTATCGTTCATAAACTTCTATTAGTTATATGGTCTATCATTAATAAATTCTACTAGTGATATAGTCTATCACGGATAGACTTCGAAAGTAATATATAAATTTTACTATATTTGCAAAACCTTTTTCATTGAACTGTATTTGTAACTCTCGCTAAATTATGCTAATTGTTCTTTATAATAAATGTTCTTTATTTTATCAATACTTTTGAAAATCTACATGACTACACACATTCACTTTTTTTTTTTTTTTTGTCATAGCATTAATATCTTGATTATGAAATCGAGGTTTGAATCTCTCACTTTAAACAAACCTATACATCACCTTTGGCTCATATTTTTTTTTCTATTTTTAATTTTCCTGATTCAAGACATATAAAATAGAGAACATATATTAAAATAATAATTTAATCCTTATACTTTGAGATTTATTCAATTTTAATTTATGTGCTTTTAAATGCCCATTTTTAGTCTCTGTACTTTTAAGTAAATCTTAAATTTAGTCTATCGAAATTGATTAAATAATAATAATAATCTTCATGAAAAAAACACAATACGTGAATATGTTTTCAAAATTTATAATACAAATATTAATAAAAATAAAAAGTAATGAAAAATTCACAATAGATGAATTAAAAAATTCATAATAAATCAATAATAAGGATTAAATTTAAAATTTATTGAAAGTAGAAGGACTAAAATTAGATATCGTAAAGTATGAAGACTAAAATAGAACAAACTCTTATATAGGAACTAAAAATGATATTTAAAAAAGAAAAAAGAAAAAGGAAAAGGAAGGAGAGAGGAATAGAGATGAGACTTTTCAAACTTTTTACTTGATGACACATGACCTTTCTTTATATATGCACACACAAGATAATGAATTATATATGTATAATTTAGCAATTATTAAAGTATTTTTCATTATTCATTGTTCTGTAGATTATTGAAATGGAATTATATGTACATTGACTTGTGAAATGTGAATTGAATCATCTTTCACTTTTTTCTTCTTAATAATGTTGGAAATTGGTGTGAACTTGACCAACACAACAAAAATATACATACTAATAAAATATAATACTAATGAAATAAATATAATATAATATAATAATAAAATAAATTAAACATAATATGTAAATATATGAAATAAATAAATAACAATAGTAAATAAAATAAAAATAATGGATTTCTCCACTTTTTCCAATCTTTTTGGATTTTGCTCAATGAGTGTATTCCAAAATCCACAAAATATCACTATTTATAGGCAATTTGACAATTTGATAAGTAGGAGGTGAATTACATAAACACTAATAATGTGTAATGTTGAGACACATAGACAACACTTTAGGAAACGAGGGCATGACACATGGTCAATGGACACTAAGCATGAGCATCTAATGAGCATCTATTATCATAATATTTATAATACTCCCCCTTAGATGCCCATTATATATATGAAATATGCCTCGTTAAAACCTTACTAGGAAAAACCCATTGGAAAAAAAAAATTCTAGTAAAGGAAAAATAGTACATATTTCATATAATCCAATACTCTTAAAAATAATATAATATATTTATACTGCCTCATGGAAACATCACTTGAGATCTATGAGTCATCACATTCCAATATTGTGCATTAATTTCTCAAAGGTTGCTATTGGTAATGATTTTGTAAATAAGTCAACTAGGGTATCCTTCAAACAATTTTGTTGTACACTGATGTCACCATTTTCTTCAAGATCATGAGTGTATAAAGGATTGGGTGAAATATGTTTTGATCTATCTCCTTTAATATATCCCCATTTGATTTGGGATATACATGTTGTGTTATCTTCGTATAATATCGTTGGAAGATTTTTACTAGAAGACGAACCACATGTTCTACGAATGTGTTGAGTCATTGATCTTAGTCATATACATTCACGACTAGCCTCATGAATTGCAAGCCTTTAGCATTATTTGAGGAAGTAGTCGTTATGGTCTGTGTCACCGATCGTCATGATATAATAATCTTCTCCATATACTAAGTAACCTGCTTAAGATCTAGCTTGTATGGGTTAGATAACTAACATGCATCTTCACAACCAACTAGATCATAATTAGATTTATTAGAATAAAATAAATCGATGTAAACTAATTCTCAAATAAAACGTACAATATGCTTAACTACTTTGATATCCTCCTTTTGGAAGAATATCATATTACATAACAAAATTATTGAAAAATACTACAAAGTGCAGTGTATAAATTGATCAAGCTATATAAGTGCACTTCTTTCTCAAAATTTATGGTTCTTTAGGACCTAACATTCTTCGTCATCTTGTTTAGATCAAATGATATATTTTTTTCATATCGAATGAATGAACCACCATAAGAGTATTCAATGATGTACATAGTCCACAAAAGATCTTTTATGTATAAATTGATGTAATTCCATTTGCTCTATGCTTTATTTGCAAGCTAAGACAAAATTTATCCTCTCAATTTATTTCTTAAGAAATTCTATTATCTTTGAAATTTCTTTAGGAGTTTCTGCTTAAATTATCAACATATAGTAAATCTCAGGTTGTGATTTCTTTATAAAGGGATATGGATAAATAGGGTTATTTTTTACCCTCATACCAATAAATATTGAATAAGATGATTATGTCATATTCGTCAGGAATATTTTATAAGAATCTCTATGATATATATGTGATTCTCTAATATTTAAATTATAAGATTACGGTACATTTATTTCTTTAAGAATTTTCATAAATAAATATCATTATTAAGAGATTCATATAAATGTGGTGTGACTGCACCCATAAGATGTATATTAAACTCTTCATACACAATAAGATAAATTGAATATCTCACGGTATTGTATATCGACCATTAGAGAATATTTTTTCTCATAATTAGTACCAGCATATTGCGAGAATTATTGTAGGATCTGTCTTGCTTCAAATCTTGTGATTTCACTCTATTTGTTTTACAAATACTCTACTTATATCCCACATGTTTGACATTCTTTGATGTCTGAATTATTGGTCATTATGATTTGAAAATTAAGTTTATTTATATTGAATTGTTTCTTTCTACATAAGTCAATCATTTCTATGTCGATATTTTTCATACTCACTTTCATAAATAATATCATGAGTAACATTGTATGAAAAAATGTTGTCAACTTATATGATTCCATAATTTACTGAGATCTCATTATTATCCTCATTTGCTTTAATATCCTTATGAATAATAATATCTAGGATTTCTTCTAGAACATCTATATTCTTAACTAAGTTATTTAACGACTATTTCTCCTGCTTTTAAAGTTTAATTCTTTTGAATATTAAATGTAGGAAATAAATCAATGACTTTATTAATTTGGAGTTCCTTAATATTCTCATCAAACAAAGCTTCCTAAATCACATAACAAATCACACACTCATTCTCTTAAATAATAGGACGGTCACGAAGGGAAAGTGTTATTTAAAAAAACATCCTTTTCCAAAACAGAATAAATACGATTAGATGAAAAGGCACAAAAGAAACAAAAGGTGTGTTTAGAATACACTTTTAAATGTTTAATTCTAAAAATAAGTAATTTTAGAGAAAAAAATAGAGTGTTTGGTGTCACGGTCATACTTCTTCAACTGTGTGACGCCATGATCTTTTCCTCGAGTATGGCCAGCCTAGAGGCTAATCCTAGCCAATACATTCTTTTCTCGAGTCATCTTACTCTATCAGACCTTTAGGCGAGGTTCTTTCATCCTCAGCCGAGCTTACGTAATCTTTGTCTCACAACTCACATCGAACATCCATTCGACTAATCATATCTGTAAGCATTATTTAGCTCGTCAGTGACATTGTCTTAACTGTATGTTCTCAACTTGATGCTTATAACTTAGCTTATCTCGGCAATGTACATCACCCCTTTGTACATTCCAACGTCTCTCATTTACCTCAATTCTCGACCACTTGGTCATTCCATTCCTCATATCGAGTCGGGCCTTACCGGAATGAGTCTTGGCCCCATTACGGGTTCAGTACTACTTTATCAAGCTCACTATAAACTTTCTACTTCATCTTGACTCATAAATTAGCTTAACTTGCCAACCAGGATAAGTCTTGCCTCTAGCCGAGTCAAGACTAACTTTCAACATTCATTGGGTACCCACCAGTATTCAACGATGTCATCCCAAACCTTAGAATGACATAAAGATATATTTAGCATATGGACACGTTTATCAAGAACCGACTCTCAGGTCATTCACATCTACCGAGACCAACGGGACAATCATCAATACGAACATCATCAAGAAATGATGACACTTGCGACCATACCGTGTCGTTTGAGGATACCGTGCCGAAACCCAAGCATATATACCAACTTCCATTCTTCCTGAGAAGGTACAATGTTGGCACATTCGTGCCACCTGACACTGTCCTTGAGTTACTCCTCCTTACAGGAAGTTGTCTGAAACACTCATCTTGCAACACTCGTCAATGCCATGACACACTTGTGTTTCATGTGGTAGCTCACTTAGGCACCAAGGCCCAGGAGACACACTTGTGTGTCATGTGATAGCTCACTTAGGCACCAAGGTCCAGGGGTGGTGGAAAGCCAACACCATGTCTCACCCTATAGTGCATTCTGAACATTTTCCTATTTACCACCCATGTATATGGATTATGGTCAACGATCACTCACCAGCGTAGAGCTTTCATTTGAACTTCGATTGACATGAAATTAAATGTGCTTGCATATTTCCTCAATGTGCATCTAATTCTAGAGCCGCTCTTCCAAACTCACAACGAGACCCTGACTTTCAAAGTCATGGCCTAATACCCCATTAGGCCCTCGCTAAGCTTGTCACTGACACCACCAATGACACTGGTACTTTTCTTCTTATTTGATGTTCAACCTGACATGTTTGCTCACCCTTCTTTGTGTGTTGGACGATGCATTGTCCTCCTCGATCGCATCATGACACTTTACTTCTCCTACCCTTTCTTTAGCCTGATGGATGACACCCTTTTAAATGTCATCGTGCTTGTTTCTTATCTTGTCCACTTCGTGAGAGTCTCAAGCCACTATGTCATAGCAGGGTTGAGACATTCTCTCTCACTTAACATTGTCATCGTCCTCGATGACACTATTTCTGGGTCGACACATTCTCCCTCACTTATTCTCAATCATCGTTCTCGATGATATGCGCCCTTATAGTAAGGTCGAGACACTTGACAACCATTGAAAATGGATTTTGAAGTGCCTGTTTAAATTGACTTGAGAAAAAAAATATATTTTTAAAAAGCTCATTTTTATCTAAACAATTCTGATTAAAGAAAAAAAAAAACTAAAAGACATTTCAAAAGCTATTTTGCGTGGTTGTCAAAAACTCTATTTTTTTTTTCAAAGTGACTCATTTTTTAAATTAAATACTTGAAAATATATTCCAAACACAATCCTAATATTAATGTGTTACTCATAATAATTTGTCAAATCAAATATAAAAGTGTTACTCAACGATCGTGTAGCCGAGCTCAGCGATCGTATAATATTTTGTTACTCAGTGATCGTGTAGCAGAGCTAAGCGATCGTGTAGCCGAGCTCAGCGATCGTGTAGCATTTGGTAGGCAATCGTATAACATTGGGTAGATAATCATATAACATTTTTTTACTCAGCGATCGTGTAGCATTTGGTAGGCGATCATATAGCATTGGGTAGGCGATCGTATGACATTTTGTTACTCAGCATTCGTGTAACAGAGCTAAGCGATCGTCTAGCATTTGGTAGGCGATCGTATTCTTCCTGGGTCGGTTTGGTTTGAATCGAACGGTTTTCCTACGAACCTGAAAACCAAACCAACCTATTCGGGTTCATTAAAAAAAACAAAAAACAAATAAACAAACAAACAAACCAAACTTTTTTTTTAACCAACCCAAACCAGCTGGATTGGGTTAGGTTGCTCGGTTTTTTCGGATCTTCGATTTTTTTTAACACCTCTAGTTAGGAATCTATATCTTTTCCAACATGAACACTTTGTACTTTTTATGTGATGTTAAGAAAAGTATATCGATGTTATATCAAAGGCTTCAAACTTCACGTTCCAATAACAATCTAAAATTATATATATATATATATATATATATATATATATATATATTATAAAAAAGAAAATAAGAAGAGTTAAATTTAATATTTATTAAAAGTATATAAATTAAAGTTAGACATTAGTTATTGAACAAGTATCAAATAGTAATTTTACATTTTCTTTAAAAGTGCATTTGAAATTAAAATTGATTAGAAGGTTTTGTTTTATTCTCTCTCTCTTTTTTTAATTTTTATGAAGCAACATAAAACACCTTAGAATCACATCACTAGACACAATCAAATTAAACCATGCAGGAAAAAGAGAAAGTAGTATGCATGACTCAGCTTCGCTAATGCTTTCATTGCAAGACAGTGCGCAAGCCCAATTTGACCACGGTGAACATGGGAGAAAGACATGACCCTCACCCCTTCACTCTTAACTTGGGTCTCGTCAATTTAAAAAAAATAATAAAAATAAGACTTTAGATAGATCTATTGGGATTGGTGTCCTAATTCTCCTGGAGTCTCGTTGTTTGTAATGATACACATTGTTTGATGAATAAAATAATTATTATTTCATTCTGATATTTACTCATATCCAATAAACAAAGTTCCATGGTTATCTTATGTAAACTTAAGCATGTATATGTGATATATAAGTGGATCATGACTTAAGTGATAACCTAAATAGGTATGTAGTATAAGGATTAAGGTGGGATACCTGATCCTTGTGACACTACGGATATGGCCCACTTTGTAGAGGTTTACAAGTGTTGTAAACTACTACAGATGGTAGATCCTGACCATTCATGTGGAGACATGCGAGCGGGGTGTCCTATACAAAGAGTTTGTATAAGACCGAACCATGAGATGACTAGACTCTTTAAATAACGCCATTGATATTAGAGATTTACATCACACCTAAACGACCATAGGTGACACAACCTCAATCCTGAATGTTTTGGGAACTCCTGCCTTTGAGGGCGGTCCTTTGATTAGTATAGTGAGGGTGGCCAGATTGCCGACTCAACATGCCTACCTTTTTTAGGACTTGTCTGATCTGGAAGCTGGGAACTCATTACACAAGATGGAATTCACTCTTTTCCCAAAGCAAAGATAAGTAGAGAGATTGCTCCCTTAAATGCTAATTCCGAGGCTTAAACATAGTGACCACAACTTCACTTTGGAAGAGAGGACTTGGTCATAGTAGGATTATGACTTATGTTCATTAAAGGGATCAGTAGTACTTAAGGAGTTAGACGTAACTACAGGGGCATGGTTATTGGCCGAGCTATACTTACAAGTGATATGTGAAGAGTTGTCGCACTGTTGATTGGTTAAGATGGACATATAATATATTTGTGGTAAAGAGAGTTCAACTGTCAGTCTTAGTGGAGTGCATGTAAGTTAACGGATGGTGGATCCCGTGACTAAAGAGTTTAGTCAGTTATTCATGTACCATTGGAGCTTTGAGCTACAAGTCCATAAGGTCCCCTTGGTAGATCAATGGATTCAGTTGAAGATCAGTTCTTGGTGTTGATTTGAAAAGTTCAAATTGACAAGAGGTAATTTGATTATATATGATATGATCAGTATGATGTATGAGATGAAATATTAAAACTATAGGTTATAAATATAGTATGATAAGTTAATTATCATTTATATTTATTATAATATTAATTATTGGATAATTAACTCTTGTTCTCTAATAACTAATTGAGTGGGAGGTTATCGGTGGATTCATGGTAACCATGAAATAAAATGAAAAATGTTTTTCTAATTTTAGAAGGTTGAAAATGTGTTGAATTTGAGATTTTTCTCTCTTGAAAATAATCTTACGAAAGTTGTCAAGTAAATAGGATTTATAAGTGACAACTTGGAAAGCTAAACGATCGTGTAATGTTTGTAGGCGACAGACACTTAGCTAAGCAATGAGCTAAACAATAGCATAACTTTTGCTAAACGATTAGGCATCGACCTATACAATAGGTTCTACCATCTCCCACTTGCTCAATCGTTGACACGATTGTTGTTTCCTTTGTCTTCTGCCTCAAACCAAGTCCACACAGAGCCATACCTTCTAGATTCCTACACTGGTGGTGTCATACCCTCTAGATTCCCACACTGCCTCAAACCAATACCAAAGTAACCTTCTTGGTGGTGTCATACTCAACTCGACACTGTAGAAGTTCTGTGGAGGCCGTTCTGTTGTTCGGGGTGTTCGTGACCTAGGAGATCGCTGAGTTCGAGTGCAGGTGTTCGTGTAGTGTAGTAGTCATGTTGACGAGCGTTCGGGTGTTTCTGTGTTCGAGCGTTCGTGATCAAGGAGTTTGGCGATGAGTCTATAAAAGTGTGTAGCATTTGTCCTTGATCTTTTGTTTATCATCCTGTAATTTCTTTAATTAATGCATAACCGTATGTTTTGTTTGCGACTGTAATTTTAAATTCATATATGATTGTAATTTGGAATGATCTTTCCGCTGCTTATGAAAATCCTCGTGTTCGATTTCCTTCAAGATCGGCATCAACAATATTTAGTAACCTAACAACCTTTAAGCGGTCAGACTTAACAACTGCATTCGAAATATTATTGTTTGTCAGATGCTTAATACCTGACAAATTGCCCTCTCCTCGATAACCTTTACATCACCATGATGAACAATTAACTTCAAGCCAACAAGGTAAAGTCGACCCAGGTGATCCTAGAGCACCCACCCAAGGTCATCCTTCTTACTGTCTTAACTCCAAGCCACATCAGTATTTAGTTTCCAAACATTCACATTGGAGGGAAACCACTCGACCAATGCCAAATTGATCATGTGGAAGGGTTTCCTAATGTCTTTGCCTCTAAGACCAATGTGCATAACCATCTCCTTCATTAGGTACTTTTCAATTGAAGAGTTGATGGTCTTTGTACCGACAATTTGGTTTTGGAACTGTAACTTATTCCTCACATCTCAAATATGTCATTCAATGGTCACCACTTTATCCCAATCTTGATATTAACCTCGTTCAAACATCTAACTCTAGTAGTCAAGATTGTGCCAAGGAAATCTACCAACACCAATCGAGCTAATATTAATGTTAGTAAACGTATACCATAAACCTTTAGTTAGTGTACACTGTCAGATGAGATGAGTTGCGGTTTCCATATGGCTCTTGCATAAAACACACGTGATGTTAATTTGAATCCATTTCTTAGCAAGGTTAACTTTAGTATGGATAAGATCTTGAATAATTCTCAACAACAAATTTTAGCTTTATGAAATGCTTTAATCTTCCACAAGGCTCACCACAAAATCCTATTAGCATTCCCATTGGAATAGCTTAGGAAACTCGATAAAGTATTTTTAAATCCTAAGAAATAAGTTTTGTTAACAATAAAAATTCCCTTCATCAGCATCGCCAATGGTAAAGTTAGCTTGAATAAAATCTTCATTCCACTTTCCAGCATCATATATAAGCACAAACCACATTTATTCTCTTCAAACACCGAGGCATGAAGAGCGACCAACGGATATCCTTTATGGTGATCCTGAAGGAAATCACAAATAGAAATCTCCATGAGCAGCAGAAGGGATTGTTCCAAATTCCATTCAGATTGAACACAACCAATTATAGTCTAAACAGAAACTAACAAGTTATGCATAATCAGAAATTACAACATGTTATAAGAGATTCAAGGGATAAAGTATGCGTACCTTTGAAGAACCATTCTACAAGCATCCCTCGATCGTTCTCTAATGCTTCCAACAGCAACACTCGAATGCAACGACTGGAACAACCAACAACACGAACACAAACACAACGATCGTCTGAATGCTCCTCGAACCCAATCGAGTCCAACTTGATCCACAAACTGAGTAAGCACAGCACCACAAGTGTTGCCTTGGTATTCTCGGTGTGAGAATTCAAGAGTTGTGGGCTCTGTATGATCTTGGATTGAGAAAGAAATGAGGTATGCGATTGAGTAAGAGGGAGATAAGAACATTGTCTATCGTATAGAAGATGTACTCGATCATTTAGAAAACGCAAGCCTATCACATGGACTTTGCCACTCGATCGTGTAGCAACTATCGTATAGTCAACTCTAAGGGATCGTGTATGCTCTCAACGGCTATTGCTTAGTAAAAACTATTTTTACTTGATAGCCTTTTTTCGTGAGAATTTTTCGAGTGAATCAACCTCTAATTTTGGAAAATAATTTTCCTTTTATCTCACGGTTACTATAAAACTTCCAATAATCTCCCACTCAAATCGATTATAAGAGAAAAAAATTAATTATCATATAATTAATATATTACAAATAAATATGACAACCAACTTATCATATTATATTTATAACCTTTGGTTTTAATATTTCATCATATAAATCATAGTTCATTTTCTATTTTATGGTACTTAATATAAGTCATATTTATATTAATTCCTCCCATTAATGTATCTAATACATCACACCAATTATATCACATTCAATTGAATTTCCTCTTGTTAATTTGAACACTTCAAACTAACCCAAAATCTGGTACTCAACTTGAATCCATTGAGCTACCAAGGGGACCTCATGGACCTATAGCTTGAAGCTCCAGCGGTACGTGAATAGCTGACTAAAATCTTTAGTCACGAGATTCACCATCCGTTGACTATAGGGCATTCTACTAAAGACCGACAGTTGCAATCTTCTCACTACAGATATATTTATGTGTCCATATAACCAATCAACAGTGTGATAACCCTTCACAAATCGCTCATAAGTACACCTTGGCCAATTTACCGTGTTGCCCCCTGTAGTTAAATCTAATTCCTTAAATACCATTGATTCCTCTAATGAACAATAATTCGTAGTCCTACTATGACTGAGTCTTCTCTTCTAAAGAGAGGGTGGCCACTATGTTCAAAACTCGGAATCATCCCTTAAGCAAGCAATTTATCTCTTACCCCTGCTTCGGGGAAGAAGTGAATTTCGTCTTGTGTAACTGAGTTCCCAGCTCCCCAATCAGACGAATCCCCAAAAAGGTAGACTTGTTAAGTTGACAAGCTAACCACTCTCACCCATGCTAATCAAATGACCGCCTTCATAGGCAAGAGTTCCCAAAACACTCAGGATTAAGGTCATGTCTGTTGGGATTGGTGTTCTATTTCTCCCGGAGTCTTGTAGTTTGTAAACTTTGTACTTATTGTTATTAATAAAATAAGAGTTATTTTATTTGCATTTATTCATATCCAATAAACAAAGACTTGTGGTTATTTTATGTAAACTTAAGCATGTATATGAGATATACAAGTGGATCATGTCTTAAGTAATAACCTAAAAGATCTGTAATATACAGACTAAGGAGGGATACCTTATTCTAGTGACACTACGGATACGGTCCGCTTTGTAGAGATTTACAAGTGTTGTGAACTACTATAGATGGTCTGATCCTGACCATTCATGTGGAGACATGCAAGTGGGGGTGTCCTATACAAAGAGTTTGTATAAGACCGACTACGAGATGATTCATCTCTTTATATAACGTCGTTGATACTTGAGACTTACATATCACTATAACGACCATAGGTGACATGACCTTAATCCTGAGTGTTTTGGGAACTTATGCTTTTGAGGGCTATCTTTTGATTAGTATGGGTGAGAATTGCCAGATTGCCAACTCAACAAGCCTATCTTTTTGGGGATTGTCTGATTGGGGAGCTGGGAACTCAGTTACACAAGACGAAATTCACTCCTTCCCCGAAGTAGGGGTAAATAGATAGATTGCTTCCTTGAGGACTGATTCTAGGTCTTGAACATAGTGGCCACATTCTCTCTTTGGAAGATATATAACTCAGTCATGATAGGACTATGACTTATTGTTAATTAGAGGAATCAGTGGTACTTAAGGAGTTAGATGTAACTACATGGGCAAAACGGTAAATTGGACTAACTATACTTACGAGCAATCTTTGAAGGGTTATTGCACTGTTGATTGGTTGATATAGACAAAGAAATATATTTGTAGTGAAGAGAGTGCAGCTGTCAGTCTTTAGTTAAGTGCCCGACAGTTAACGGATGGTGGATCCCATGACTAAAGAGTTTAGTTAGTTATTCACATACCGTTGGAGCTTCAAGATACAGGTCCATAAAGTCTCCTTGGTAGCTTAATGGATTCAAGTTGAGAATCAGTTCTTAGGGTTAGTTTGAAGTGTTCAAATTAACAAGAGGAAATTCAATTATATATGATATAATTGGTGTGATGTATGATATATATCAAGTGGAGGATTAATGTAAATATGATTTACATTAAGTACCATAAAATAGAAAAAGAACTATGATTTGTATGTTTCATGAGATCAAATATTAAAATTATAGGTTATAAATATAATATGGTAAGTTGGTTATCATATTTATTTATAATATATTAATTATATGATAATTAATTTATTTTTCTCTAATAACCGATTGAGTGGGAGGTTATTGGTGGTTTTATAGTAACCGTGAGATAAAAGAAAAAATGTTTTCCTAATTTTAGAGAGTTACTTCATTTGGAAAGTTTCACACAGACAAGCTATCAAGTGAAAGTGTTTCACTAAGCGATAGCTCAGAGAAACTAAATGGTTGTGAAGCATTGACTATATGATAGTTCATCAGCTGATCGTAGCTAAACAATCATGTGGCTAAGTCTATATGATAGGCTGACATTTACTATACGATCGGGCACATTGTTTATACGATAGACAACTTCATATCTCCTATTTGCTCGATCGTCTATACGATCGTTGTGCTCCAGTCTCTTCCTCAAGCCAAGATCATATAGAGTCCACAACTCCTGGATTCTCACACAGAGAATACCAAGGTAACCATTGTGGTGGTGTCCTCACTCACTTCGTGAATCGAGTGTGACTCGATTGGGTTCGTGGTCGTTGTGTTTATTGTCTGAACCATGAGATTCCTATGTTGCACCTGCTGTTATTTTTATGCGGCACTAACTAGTCGTTAACCACGACAATCCCCACGGAGGGTTGTAACATAGGTTCGGAACAACCCAGGCTTCAGTAAAATGAATAGGGTCTTATAGTTCCGTCTTGGGAATTTGTCTTCTATTTCGAAGGCATACTCATACCGTTCTGTAAGATCTGAAAATGACGGGTCTACACTTACAAGACTTACAAAGTGTTAGTAAAGATCTTGACCGAAAACGATAACTAAATGACTATCGGAATATGAGTTATTTTGTAGATAGTATTTATTCAAGAATTTTCTTGCTTTTGTTAATGAATTCTTGACTGCCCCTCGGTAGTATTTGTTCTAAATCACTTAAGTATCGTTGAAAAAATAATGATTATGGGTACATTATCACTTTGCTAAAACTTGATTGGATTTAAAAACAATTCACCTATAGAATTTGTTTATAATTTCAGAATGACGAATTCAATTATACAATTGTTGGCATCGGACAAACTGATCGGGGATAACTATGTAACATGGAAATCAAATTTGAACACGATACTTATGATAGAAGATTTTTTATTTGTCTTAATAGAGAAATGTCCTCTCATTCCTAGCTCTAATTCCAATCAAACTGTTCGGGAAGCGTTTGATCGATGGATCAGGGCGAATGATAAAGTTCGTGCTTATATTCTCGTCAGCTTATCTGACGTTTTGGCAAAAAAAAACACGAGAATATGAGTACTGCCAAAGAGATTATGGAATCTCTGAGAGGGATGTTTGGATAACCGTCCTTCACCCTGAGGTATGATACTATCAAATACGTTTATAACAGCCACATGAGAGAAGGGACCTCAGTTCGTGAACATGTCCTGGACAGGATGGTCCATTTTAACGTGGCAAAAGTAAACGGTGCTATGATGGACGCGAGAAGTCAAGTTGGTTTTATTCTAGAATCTCTTCCGAAGAGTTTTCTGCAATTCTGTACGAATGCATTGATGAATAAAATTGAATACAACTTGACAACTCTGTTGAATGAGTTGCAGGATTTCCAGACTATGTTAAGAACTAAGGGTCTGGAACCATAAGTAAATGTTGCTTCTGCTGAGAAGAGATGAACGTCCTTTAAGCCTGATGTTGCCTCCTCTTCGTAGAGTCAGAGTATTCCAACGAAGAAATACAAAGGGAAATGGAAGAAGAAGCCTGCTGGCAAGAAAAGCAAGAAAACTGCTGCAAAGAAAGGGAAATGTTTCTGCAACGAAGAAGGGTACTGGAAGAGAAATTGCCCTAAATATCTCGCTGAGAAGATAGCAGAGAAAGGTAAACAGGCTAACTAGTTCCTGAGGACCGTTTACTCGGCTTGACCAGTGGGATTAAGTTGTTGCTGATGATGATATTACTTGCTTTTGTAAATCATGTAATGAATAGATTGTACATATTTTTGTTTTGAATGAAATGTTCATCCTCAGAAAATATGTTTGTTCTATCTCATAGCAACTTCTGTTAAAATCAAATTTAAAGTCATTTGCTAATATTCAGTTATTTAAAACGGTTAAGATCAAAGTATAGTAAGTTTAAAAGATTTCTAGATCTGACTGTTAACAGGAGTTGTTAAGACAGATAAGACGCATCTTAATCAAAGAGTTGAGAGTATCTCAATGTAGTGGGAGGAAAGTGTACTTTCTGGTCATTATTGAGAATTGGATGCATTCCGCGTATAGTTTAATAAGAAGCCTATTGTACACTAATATGTTTACAATGATTCTCTCGGCTAAAGTGTTTGAGAATCACCTAATAAGACTAGAAATATCAGGTTAATAACCTTGAACAAGTGGAAGAAATATCGGGTATGAGATACCGAATGATAAACCATAGGTATAACGACCCGACCCCCTAGGACTTAAGTTAGGCAGTTACTAAATACATGTATGCATGGAACTTAAAATGACACTTTGTTATGGTGAAATAAATGCTAATTAAATAAGGTAAATTTAAAAGACTTTACATTTAATTTCACATATTAAAAATAATGGTAGGGTACTCATAAATAATGAATGATAATAAATAAATCTAGAAGCGATTCTTAATAATAAGTTTTAAACATTAACACTGAAAGCTAAGAAAAACATGAAAATAAGTTTAAATCTAATAAGCGGAAGCTTAAAACTGGTCCCAGTGGCTCAATCACGAATTCCGCTTGTCATTCGTCGACGCGTCCCTACTCTTACCTAAAACATAAACATAAGAAAGGGTGAGTATAAAATACTCAGTAAGTAACCCCACTACTGGGGTCAAGCTAGGCATCTATGTCCTCTAGATGCCTATCTCTAGTGAAACATATAAACTACTCTAGTCCTCATGGAACATATACATACATGAAAAACTTATTTCTATCCTACTGTAGTTAGGTATGCCCACTACTTCTAGTAAGTCCTGTAGGACCCACAACCTCTGGTGAATCCCAAAGGAAACACAATCTCTTACATACACATGGTTATGCATACATCTCTTTCGTATACACATAACCCACTTAATGCGTACCTCTTTCGTACACATGGTTACGTATACACATAAGTCCTGTAGGACCCACAACCTCTGGTGAATCCCGAAGGAAACACAATCTCTTACATACACATGGTTATGCATACACCTCTTTCGTATACACATAACCCACTTAATGCGTACCTCTTTCGTACACATGGTTACGTATACACATAACTCACTGAATGTGTACCTCTTTCGTACACCTGGTTAAGTATACACCTAACCCACTGAGTATGCACCTCTTTTGTACACCTGGTTATGTATACATCTCTTTCGTATACACATAACCCACTGAGTATGTACCTCTTTCGTACACCCCAGATCCTCTCTATAAATGTAGGGATGCGTACCTCTTTCGTACATATGGTTATGTATACACCTCTTTTGTATACACATAACCCACCGAGTGTGCACCTCTTACGTACACCCCAATACCCTCTAGGTATGTATCACTTTCATACACATCAATCCTAGTACGTCTCTTTCATGTACTAGCGCCCTTGGACGTGCATCACTTTCATGCAGTCACATAGTGTGGAAAGGAAAAGAGATTGCATCTAACTTCATATTACATATAACGTTCGCATAATCATGAATCCTCTAAAATCTCCTAATCAAGGTCTTGATGATGTTAATTAACCTCAACATACGTAATGAATCTAGTATTAATGGGTCCACTCTAGTACATCACTTTCATGCACTAACTCATGTAAACAATCAAACATTTGAAATTTCATAATGCATCATATAGCTTACACACTTTCATAATAAATCACATAAATAAGCACATCCACAAAATGCTCCAACTTTCATCAACTTTAAGACATTCCCGTAGTAGTGTCGCTTAACTCATAATTTAGGGTCATGCTCAATCGTCCTTTTAATATATCTCATAAAATTCTAAATCATGCTCATACATTAACATGCTTCAAACATATTATCACATGCTCATATATCTTTGCTAAATGGTCCATTATATCTCAAAACAGTCAGAATTATCCTAGTAACTAGTCTTACAATCCCCAACATAAATCATACATTTATCGGCACAAGGCGGTTCCAATAATAAGATTACTTACCTCGAGTCAAAATTCTAAAATTAAATCAAGCAATCAATCTCCAACCAATGCCTTGAATTAAGGTCCCTAACAGAAAACACAATAATTTAAATTCAATGGAAAAATACGTCGATTTTAAATCTTTTAGGCCCAAATCCAAAACACCCAACTTATATCAACCTTTGAAGTTCCCAAAATCATATTACTCACCCAAATAAAACCAAATTTCAGAATTGGTCTGCAATGGCCAGGATAGCGGCTCCAATCGTCCTAAAATACCAACCCAAAATCGAAGAACTGACAAAAAAAAAAAGTGACAAAAATCGAGAATCTGATGACTGGCCGGAGGTAAGTGATGACTCGACGGTGGTCTGGTCGGATCGATCATCAATCCCATTGGTAGCGGTGGATAGCTTTAGCAAGGCGAGCGGCGCGAGCCTCCATAAAAATGGTGAGGCTGGCTCACCTACCCGAGCAACGACACGACTGTTGGAACGAGCGACGCGCGGCGTAGGATGACTGACGACTGACAACGTGGCTGGCAGCGACGGAGATCGACGGCGAGGCTCGGGCGGTGGGCTGGACGTGCGGCTCGGCCTCAACCAAACAGGGTTGGGTGCATCGAGTGGCTGTTGGAAGAAAAAAGGTGCGGCGGCTACGGCTTTCTTCTAGGGGGGGAGGGGCGCACGGTGAGGAAGAAGAAGATGAAAAAAAATTTGTTTTTTATATAAAAATGATAATAATAAACTTAAAACTTAAAAAGGAAATTAAATAAACTTTATTTTATTCCTTTCCTTATTCCACTATATTTTATTAACTTTCTTTCTTTCCCAAAAAGTGAAATTAATTCATGCCATTAATTTCTAAATTGAATAATTTTGTAAGGTCAAAAATTAAATTCCCGCACTTACACTTGAACTCCAAAATTCCAAAAATGTCCTCCACGAACAAAATTACTGAAATTACATTAATACTAAAGAAAAATAAGGATGCCCCAGTTTATTGTATTTCTCTATAAAACTCAGAAACTCAGTCTAATATATCGGATATATAAGTTACCACTGGAGTTTTAGTCCAAGTAGAAGTTTGTTGGGTTTTATGTCTTAAAACTCGTGGTTTCTAAACAGTATAACTCATTTTGAAAATTTAGTAAGTTGTTATCGAATATTTTGTTTTTTATAAATCCAATAAACCAAAGTCCTTTGACTATTACATGAGTACTTGAACCTTATATGGAGACATACAAGTGGATCAGGTTCGAGTAAAATAGTCAAAATGATTTATAGTATATGAATAAGGTTGGGTGCCTTATTCTGGTAACATTATTGGATGTGGCCTACTCTATAGTTGTTACAAAGAGTTGTAAAGTGCTACATACGAAGTGATCCTAATTCGTGCATGTTGGGACATGAGGAGCGGGGATGTCCTATGCAAATGAGTTTTGTGCAAGTTTGGACTACAAAACTAGTCACTCTTACTTTATAACGTTGTTTACTGTTTAAGATTGATTATTTCAAAACGATGACTTAGGAAACTTAACCTTAATTCTGAGCTAACTATGAACTTCTCTTTGTTTGGGATTATACTTTGATCTGCAAACGATGAGAGTAAACCAACTGCCTCTGCTCAATAAGCCTCCCATTTTGAGGATAAGATCAGATGAATAGCTGGGGACATAGGGTGTAAGACGGAATTCACTCTTACCCAATTAGGGTTAGTAGAGAGCTTGTTCCTTTAAGTGTTGAATTTGGGTCTTGAACAAGAGGGCTCACCCTCTCATTAGCCTGAGAGGGATTCGAATTTTTGATTGGATCACAAATCAATTGTTCATTAGGGGATCAATGGGACTTAAGAAACAAGAGGTAATTTTGAGGGTAAAACAGAGATTCGACCTAGCCGTTATTACGAACAACCTGTGAAGGGTTAACTTACTAATCATGATTATATCAAGTGGACATAATATATCTACAGTGAGGAGGGTTCAACTATGGGCTTTAGTGGAATCACCCATTAGTTAACGAATGGGGGTTAGATCGATCTAATGAGTTAGCCGATTAATCTTGGATCGTTGGAGCCCATGATCTACAGGTCCGCGAGGTCCCCCTACTAGCTCATAAATGGATTAGTTGTAGAGTAGCGTGATAAGTTAACTTGAAGTGTTCAAGTTAGAATTAAGCGAAATTGGAGAAATAATATTTGAAGATGAAATTGTGTAAAAATTAATTTAATATTTGATATTAAATTAATTATAATTATTTAAATTGTTTATTTATTAATTTTATTAAGAAAATTAATTTTGTAAAATTAATAATATTTTCAATTTTATTAAAAGAATTGATTTATGAAATCAATATTTGATAAAGAGATGAAAAACACATAATGGAAGATTGATCTTCTCCATTGTCTTCATCCAAGTAGCTCACTAACAACCCATCTTCTTAAGTCTTCATTAACTCCAAGCATGAGCTGCATCTTATGCAGCAAATCTATTTGCACGTGTCTGCAATATATTGAAGAGATTGAAATGTTTTGAAGTAAGGCAACCAATCAATTTTTCTGAAAAATTCGAGAGAAGAAAGGTGTTCTTCATTTGGGTTGTAGCAGTGAGTTTGTCTCTGAACTCCCTTAATTCAGGCTTATTTTGAGTCCCACAACTCAATCTAGAGCACCAAGAGGATAATAAGAAAGATCTTGAGGTGGTCTACAATAAGATTCATGGGAGATTTGTAGCTGGATTCAAGCTTTGAAGAAGTTTTACAAATGTATGTCATGAAACCCATTTATTTCTGTTGAAACATGCTTTCATTTCTGCCAAAATTAATGAATTAGAGTGGTTATGGATCATAGTCACTTCCACTGCACATGGTATGTTCCAACACCCCCTTCAACTAGTTTGCTATAGGTTTGGCCACAATCTTATAAATTGTATTGTATAGACTAATTAGTTTAAAGTCCACCATAGATCTCAACCAATTCCCCTTAGGAATGAGTACAATAGATCATTTTTATAATTTCTACATACCACGTCGTGGTTTTTATCTTTATTCATATAAAAAAGTATTTACAAATTTCAAAAATTAAAAGAGTTTTTATTTTATTATTATTTAAAAAAAAAAAAAACTAATTCTTAAGTTCAAAGGTTTAAGCGAAACTTCCACCATTTAGAGGTACAATTGAAACTTATATTTATCCCAAATTTAAGAGTACTTTTTAATATAATTTAATTCTCCATTTTTAGGATATAGTATACATACACATTTTATTTATTTATTCATTGAAAGGAACCTCTAAATGTGGCCAACATCTTATTGTATAAATCTTACCAAACCAATAAATTTTTAATGTACAATGTAGGATATATCACTTAAAAGGAACTTCTTTAAATGCCGACCCAAACTTAATTCAATAATTAAAATATTTCTATCTATATTTAAAGTAGTTTGAATTTCTCGTTGTGTATATGACATAATATCCTATAAATAACGAAGTGCCAATAAATAAAAAAACACACACATATATATAATTGATTATTGGCAATATATATATATATATAGTACACAAAGCTATTATAAGTTAAATCTAAAATACACAAATATAAAATTGAAAACGAAATCGTCATTGGTCCACTCATTTTAGGCAATATTTTTCTATTCACCAATTTTGGGCACATTCAAAACATTCGGAAGATGCCATGCAGAGCAATCGTGCGGTGGAAAGTGAAGGGTCGAAGAATCTCCGTCGTCGGTTGGTAGTCAAAAACGGCGTCTAATTCTTTCTTTATTTATTTTTACGTTTTTGCGAATTAAAAGCTACGTTTCTTTTCAATAAAAAATAGTTTTAAATCTTATTTTAGACCTCCAACTTTAAATCTTGTTCCATTTTAGTCCATAAAATTTTAAAAGTATTTATTTTAGTTCCCAATCTTTTAAAAAGTATTCATTTTAGTCCATACTATTAAATTATGTTAGCTCTTCAAAAGAAATATGAGAAAACTTGTATTTTTTGATGATCGAGCTATGGATGTATTAAACAAAATGAAAATAAAGTAAAATATCAACAATCAACACGCCAAAATCCTGAACGACTATAATTTTGAACTAAAAATACCTTTTAAATTCTCTTGCTTTGTCACCTTATTCAAAATTGAAACTTTAGATTTTTTAGCTAACTTATTTGGTTAGAACGTTAGCAAGTCACCTTATCATTTTGTTTAAAACGTTAGCAAAATCTTAATAATAGAGATCAAAATAAGCACTTTTAAAAGTCAAGGAACAAAATAAAACAATATTCAAAGTTTTAGAGACTAATATAGCATTTTTAAAAGTTTATGGACCAAAATAGAATATTATTGAAAGTTTATGGACCAAAATAAAATTTAAACCTAAAAAATATATTTTGAATTTTCAACAAGTGGAATGTGCAGCACGTGCCAGGGATCGTGGGATTTTTATTTTAAATAATTTTTAATTATTATCTCATTCCTTAGATTTACTCGTTAGTCAAAAGAATAATACGAATTAATTAATTAATTAAATTAAACAAACTCGTCGGCCAAGATTTAGAATTTCAAAATAAGCTCTTTTTTTTTAATTGTCGGAATGATTCCATTGTAGTTGATGTAATCCTAATAGATCTTAAATTAAACCATGTAATTAGTCTCTTGTTTATTCTTTTTTTTTTTTTTTTTTTTTCAAAAAAAGTGTCTTTAGGATAATCTCTTCTATAAATTATGAAAATATGTTTACAAATTATATATTCTTACATGAAAATTATTATTGATATTTAACCAATTTTAATAAAAATTAACGGTCAACAAGATTTATTAAAAATTCAATAATTAAAACTTAACAATTGAAAGTATAAACTAAAACAGAACATAATCCAATCCAATATAATAATAATAATAATAATAACAACAATTCACCTGACATCATTTAATTGGTTAAAATATCATGTCATTGATATAGAAAATTGTGAATTAAAAAAGAACTAGCTTGTTCAAACTATACATCTAATTCACTTTTCCTTATTTAAAAAGGGGAAAAAAAGAGTCTCGCTCAATTGTCGCAGTGTTTGTCGTATTAGTATCAACCTCAAAGTTAATTATTAATTACTTCATATACTGTAAAAAAAAAACACTAATTATTTTCTTATATCCAATCGTTCATAACTCTTTAAACTTATTTCGAAAAAAGGATGTGTCAAGTATATACTA
The DNA here is from genome assembly GCF_027475165.1 of Benincasa hispida. NCBI lineage: Eukaryota > Viridiplantae > Streptophyta > Magnoliopsida > Cucurbitales > Cucurbitaceae > Benincasa > Benincasa hispida. The sequence continues at coordinate 1,111,822 of NC_143482.1, read as the reverse complement.
CCTGTGAGGTGATCTAACTAAATTATAAGAACCAAATTTTGAAACAAAGTTCAAATCCTAAAAACTATAATTATCTAACTTTTATTGTAGATGTACAATTGATTGATTCGTACTTTTTTAGCTTCGTTAGATAACTATTTAACTTTTTAAATTAAGTCTAGAAACATTAATTTCATTTATTGGTCTGTTTTATTGTCTACATTTTAAGAGTATTTTAAAAATTCAAACCATAATTTTAAAACTAAAAGAGTATACTCCCTTTGATGACCATGGTTTTTAAGCTTTTAGTTATAAAAAATTAATCTTATAAACGTTACTTTCACATATTGATTTATCTATTTGTTATTTACTACTTTTAGGAGTGTTTAAAAAACCCAAGTTAAGTTTTAAAAAAAAAAAATAAAATAAAATAAGTAGTTTTAAAAAAGTAATTATTTTGTTGTTGTAATTTATCTAACAATTCAGATGTTTAGTAAAGAATGTTGAAATCTACGATAAAACAGTTGTAGGAAAACAAACACCATTTTTAAAAATGAAAAACTAAAAATGAAGATATTGATAATCATTTGATTTTTTTGTTTTTTTGTTTTTTGTTTTTAAATTAAGCATACTTTATCCACATATTTGTATCTTTTGAATTCTTAGCCAAATTCTAAAAACCAAAACAACTTTTTGAAAGCTGCTTTTTTTAGTTTTCAAAATTTAACTTGGATTTTCAAACCATTTGTGAAAGGTAGATAACAAGTGAAGAAATTTTGGAGGTGAAAATAGTGTCCATAAGCTTAATTTTCAAAAATAAAAGCAGAAAATAAAATAGTTAACAAACGGGGTCGAAATGGTTATCAGATGATCAAAATCGTAGTTTTTAATAACTTATACTTATTTTATTTTTTAAAATTTGGTTAAAAATTCAAATGTTTATTTTCAAAAATAAAAAGATGATTTAAAAATAACCAACACAATTTTCAAAGACTAAATAGTTATTATACCGTTATGAGATCCTAATTTTTCCAATTTTGGAATGTGTTTTTTTTAATCTCTCAAAATTAAAAATGTAGATACGGGTTCAAACTTTTTGACTCTTGAGAGGTGACTATAGATTTGAGATTAAAAAAGTGATATTAATTATAGAAAATAAATCTACTTATTTGGATTTGCTAGAATTGTCAACTTTAATTATACAAATTTAACACAAAAGTCAAATTTCTCAACAAATTTTCAACAAAGGATGTGAAGAGTGAACACATAAAGGCAAAAATTGGCTCGAGGACACCAATTCACCTTCCACTAAATTCAAGAGATTTTAATAATAAATTAGGCACATGGCTCTTGTGTTTATTTTAAATGTTAGTTTCTTTTTATTTTTCCAAAAAGCGAAACATTATTTATACATCTTTCCAAAATACTCATAAATTTTTGTCATTTATTTTTAAAGTACTCTTATTCTATATATATAAAAAATGGTAATGTTATTTATTACCTTCATAAACATTTCAAAATTACGTTTTGAATAAAAAAAATTATTAAAATGTTATGAAAAATGGAATGAATGTATCTAAATAAATCTAAACACCATATCGTTTCAAGTTATCGCTATACTTGTTTTAGGTTTCGATTTTCATTCAAAGTTTAAGGGATTTTTTTACTTAAATTGTAATAATTTAAAAATATTTACGAATGATAAAGGTAATATGGTAACTTTTTAAAGAATGAAGGAAAGTTCGTTTTAAATGGAAAAACGGGGGATATTTTCAAATATAGCAAAATATCACTATATGTCAGTGATAGACACGGTATATATCTATCACTGTTTATAAGTATCTATCAAGGATAGATAATAGTATTCTATCAGTGTCTATCAATGTCTTTCACTGATAAACAACGATATTTTGGTATATTTATAAATATTTTGGTTCATTTTTCTATATTTAAAAACAACCTAAGAATAAAATTATTATTATTATTATTATTTTTAATCTAGGTAGAGAAACTTTTAGGTAATTTCCTTGAAGAATATTTGTCTTTTTCCTGTTAGAACACTTTTTAAAAATTCAGTTCTCAATAATTGAACTCATACTTTGATAATAATTAGCAGTTCATAGAAAATGAATTTTCTACTAATATATTTTTTTAAAATATTATTAATATATTGAGAAATATATTTTACACATATATGCTGAATAAATAGGTCTAATTACATAGTTGCTTAAATTTTTATATTTTTTTACATGAATAACCTAACGAGTTATTATTTTACACGAAATTTTGACCCAATTTATTTTTCAACTCCCTTACCATTCACTTTTATATATATATACACACACACAAAAGTTGGTAAGAGATATTTTCTCATAGTTATGACTTTCTCGAAATGGTTTTTTTTTCTCAATTCCAAACCAAGTAAATAAAGTTTCTAAAACAAAAATTGAAAATTGTTGCTCTCTTGAATGAAAGCAAGAACCAGCAAGAAGTTTTGAAGAATAAAACACAGTATATTTTATGTATTTAAATTTTATAGAAATAAATAAGGGTATAATTGATTAGCGCATGAACAAGTGGACTAATTTAGGATTTATTTGAAATAAGTAAAATTCGAGAAAATAGGACCAAGAACCGTTCGGGGAAGACAGTAGGGAAAAATCATAACAAGAGACTGTGAGTGGTTCCTACTTTCATATGATTTGTTAATTTTATGTATACATGCTATTATACATATATATGTAAAGTTTGGAAAGCTAGCATGATTAGAAAATGTGTCTTCCTGGTTTTTGTTCATCGATTATATTGTTGATTGGTTTATGTTATTTTGCTAGAATAATTGTTTTACTTTTGACTTTGCTAGTTAACATGAATTGACAGAAAGTTGGGATTGTACCCTGAAAAATTGTTAGCGTAACTCAAAGCATGACTAACGGGATATTGTCGACATGTGCACATTCGGCAAGCTAAGTGGGTACTGGAATTGTTTTGGGAATAAATGGGAATACTTGGGAAATACATGATCATGCTAGAAGGAGCCAGTTACCAGGCTGGGAGAGTTACATTTTTATGTGTTATGAATGCTTGATTGAGAAATTTGTTTCAAAAATGAATTTTCAAAACAAAACTTATTTTCTTATAAAAGTATACCGCTCACTGGGCTTTGAGCTCACATTTTCCAATGTTTTATTTTCCCCCCATGTAGCGAAAAATGGGGCGTTTTGGAAGTGCTATTCAAGGTCTGAAATTGCCACTCTCCCGAAGCGAAATCCTGAGTCTGGTTATTATTAGAAGTCACTAGGGCTAGTTAGGGTCAATAATGTTTTAGTATAAACTCTTGAAGTTGTCATTCAAATTTAATTGTATTATACATATTTGTTATTCAATGAATTGGTTTAAGGATGGACAGTAGATGTATCACAAAGGTGGTGTCTACTGTCTTCACATCTCCTTTTCGGTTGGGGAATGAACTCGGAAGGGGGTGTGACAAATTAGTCTTAGCGCATGAACAAGATCATTTATACAATATATCATCTTATATATAGAACAATATATGTGATGTGTATTTACATTTTCTAGTATATTTTAAATACACCATAAAATAAACCATGATATATATAATGTATATTTACATTTTTTTCAATATATTATTAGTATATTTGACATATACTTAAAGATCTTAAATAGAGAAGTGATCAATTTTAAAATCAAAATATAAAAGAAAATAAACGACATTAATTTGAAATATCTTGCATCAAATAAATATAAACCAAAATTAATAATAAAAAAAGATCAAAATTAAAAAAATGACGATAATAAGAAAAGAACTATACATCAACAATTTATTGATAAGAGATAACGTAATTAATGATATTTCAAAAAATAAATATCTTATATAATTAGGAGTGTTGCGGAATCAAAAAACAAAGAAAACAAACAAAAAAAATCGTAAAATAGTAGAAAATTAATATAAAATTTTACATGTTTCACCAACAATATATTAGTTACATATACGGACAGAGGAAGAATAATATATTATTAGTGAAAATAATATAGAAGACTATATAATAAAGATGCTTCTAGAACTAGAACTACTCTAAACAGTCATATATATTTGAAGCGCCATATATTATATTTGAGGTATTTCAATAAATAGTAAATATTACGAAATTAAAATATAGTAGAGAAAATTTAAAAATGTCTGAAAAGGTTGTTAAAATATAGTTATGGAATATTAAGAAATTTCTGAAATGTTAGCTAATTAATTCCTTAATTCTTTGTTAACGTTCTTGGATAGAGTAAATTAAGGAAATTATTATTTATTATTATTATTATTTTAGTTTAAAGAAAAAGCTGTGTTTAACATAATTGGTTGTATCGTCCAATTGGCCATATATTTTTCATTTTTGGATTCCTATAAACTCAAGCAAACTAATTGCCATTACTCCACAAACTTTCAAAATCCCACTTCCTTCTTCCTTCTTCATTTCAAAATTTCTCTCTCCTCTCTATATTTATATGTTTGAATTATTTCTGATTAATTCACCAGGCCAATTTTTCCTATCCGTCTGTACTTGAAAGTTCAATCATCAATTAAAGCTTCAACAACTTCCTCTCTTATATAATTTCAATTCTTCAATCCAATTTCATGTACAAAGACGGAGAACAACCGCCGATTTCGGCGGCTTCTTTGCAGATCGATCGGAAAACAGAGCACGCGGCGGAGCTTGGCGACCAGAAGGAATTTCAACCTCAGTCAACCGCTGCCGCCAAGGAGGAGCTCCACCGCGCAGAGACTGAACCGCCGCCGATGGTTAGCAATTCTGACCTCCAGGTAATAATCGCTACTGAGAATCGTAATTTTGAAGTGAAAATCAAAGAAATTAAACTCGATTTATTGTTGTTTCTGTTGATGCTATTCTTATTGTTCTTGTTCTGTTTGTGTTTGTTTTGTTTCTGTGATTATGCTTCTTCTTCTTCTTCATCGCGGTTCTTTGAATTGAATTTCTTGATCCACCGCTGGAAAGAAGAAATCTCTTTGACGGTTAGAATTTGGATTTCGGAAACGATCTCTCTTTCAGCGCGAACTTAACCTAGCTATAATCAAGCAGTTCATGCTTTAGAAACGTTCCATCTATTTTTTCTTGTTCCTTAATTTTTTTTTAAAATTTTTTTTTATCTTATCTTTTTAAATAAAATATTGTTTTCGTGATGTCAATTTTTTATTCAAGCTTTCAGTTTCAATGATTTGAAAAGGGATAATAAGTTATAACATAATAAGTGTAAATACTACTTCCCTCCAGCTATTTTCCAGTAAAGAAAAATAAAAATTATTTATAAATATAGCAAAATGTAATTATTTATGATACACTCTATAAGAGTTTATCGTTAGGGATAGAAGTCTATTTTGGTCTATGATAGATAGAGAGTCACATTTTGTTATATTTCAAAATATTTTCAACAATTTTATTATTTAAAACAACTATTCACTTTCTTTTCTATACTTTTGAATTTGATTCATTTTAATTTATTTTTATCCTTAAACTTTTAAAAAGGTAACTGTTTTGGTCCACTAAACATGAGAATGAAATGATAAAAATGATTGTATGGATCAAATGAACATTTTGAAAATATACGAGTAAAAATGAAATGATCTCAAAAATATTTGGACTAAAATAAATATATAATTATATTGAAAGTAAGTGGATCGAAATAATATTTAAATGTAATTTTTATGTGTGAATTTGAGCCAGAGATTTCTTTTTTTATTCTTCTTTAGATTGAGTTTCAATATGAAGTGAGTATTCAAACATGAGTAGTTAATAGAAAAAATAAGCTTATTTCGATAGCTCTAGAGATTTTCAAGAACTACCTTTGAATGGAAAGCCTAGACTGGAGTCAATGACTCATGAAGAAAGAAACAACAATAAAAAAATAAAAAATAAAAATATCTTTAAATGATTATTAAAAAAAAAAAAAGTAGCCCATTTAATAGTGCATTCAAGTGGAATCATGAAGTAGGCTTTAATAAACTTGTAAAAAGTATTTTTTTTTTTTAAAAAAAAAATTAACTTGGTTAAAGTAATTTTTAGAATTTATAATTATTAAAAAGAATGGTAACTATTTTTAAATATAGTAAAATGAACCAAAATATTTATAAATATAGTAAAATGTCACTGTTTATTCGTGATAGACATTGATAAATATTAATAGACTATTATTAAATTATCATTTATCAGTATTTAGATATCTATCAGTGTCTATTATTAATAGACTCTCACGGTTTATTATATTTAAAATTATTTTTTTGCAGTTTTTTTTATTTAAAACAAATTTCTTTGTTATTATTATTTTTTTAACTGGTTAAAGCATATGTGTTTGACCACGGAGTTAAAATTTTGAATCTCCTACTTCAAATGTTGTGGTTAGAAAAAAAAAATTTGCAAATTCACTTTTAAAAAAAATACTTAAAACGTTTTATTTTCAATTTTTTTGTGTATATATTTTTAATATTTGTTTTGTACTCCCTTAAAGGAAGAGATTACCGAACACATCTCAAACTTATAAGTAAAAGACGCCAACAAGCGTACAAACCGTATATTTTTCTTTTTCCGGAAATTCGATATGAAGTTTTTATCTAAAATGTGTATTATTTTTTGTCATTCTATTTCTATTTTTTGTTCGTCTTCTAATAGTACAAAAGTTTGCAAGAGTTTTTTTTTTCTTCCCATTTTTACTTGATTCTAACGAAGAAACCATGAATAATAAGTTTAAATACTATTTTAGAGCCTATATTTTAAAATTTGTACAATTTCAATTGTTATGTTATTTTGGGAATTTCGGATCTATTTGAACTGACTTGAAAAAAAATGTTTTTTTTAAAACTCATTGTTATTTAAATACTTTTGACAAAAATGGTTGAAAATAAATTTTAAAAACTATTTTGAGTGGTTGCCAAATATTCTATTTTTTTCAAAATGACTTATTTTTTTAAATTAAGCACTTGAAAATGCATTCCAAACACATCATTCATTGTCCCCTCTTCTCTTTTGCATATTTATTGAAGAACTCCATTTTCACAATTTTGCACTACAAACACAGACTTATTAATTCCAACATATTAATTTGAGACTTTATAACTTAACCTAGCACCCAAACACCCCTTTAAAAAAAAATTTAAATTTAGTTCCTCGAAGTTAATTTTGGACAAAATGAATAATAATAATAATAATTTTATTGTAAAGAAATATAATTTGTGAACATGTTTTCAAAGTTCAGAGTTAAAATGCTAAAAGCTAACTTTTTTTTTTTTTTGAAAAAATCAGCAACGAAGGACTAAATTTAAATTTTTCTGAAAATATAGAGATTAAAATTAGATATTTGAAAGTACATAAACTAAAAAAGTTCATTTTTTTTTGTACGGATGACTCATTCACAAGCGTCTTTGTGATTAATGATCTGCCACCACAAATGAAATCTAATTTTCTGCTTACGTCATAGGGCACTACTGCAATTTATAATGTATCGTGTTAGGGATGACTATCGCTATTATAACCCTAATGTGATGACCATCTCTATCACGATCTTCACTTTTCTTGTGTTTCCCTCATTTTTCCCACAATTTATTGTACGTAGTGAAAGAAAAGTAGAGATCGCTGTAAAGATGCTCATTGCATTAGAACTAAGATACAAATGGTCATCTCTATCGTAGTACTTTATAAAATGCGGTATTGCATTTTGACGTGAATAAAATGTCAGACTACGTACGTTTGTGGAGCCATATTATCAAAAAAGAAAAACTAGGACCTTTCCTTTTGCAAGGGGAGCTCGGAACCATAATAAAAGGGAGTGCTCGTAGAAATTGAAGATATCTTTATTATCTGTGGCCCCACTTTCTGGTTGAAATTTTGCTTTCATGCTCCGTAGGTAATTAATTAGGCATGGCTAAGATTTTATTATTTATTGTGAAATTGATAAGTTATAAAGTTGGATTGAATTTGCACTAAATAAATGTTTTTCTATTCACTTTTTTTTTTAAAAAAAAAAATTAAAAATAAGAAAATGGAGTATTATTATATATGTTAAATAATAATATTTTGGATATCTAATATTTCTTTATATGCATCTTTTTTTACACTAAACTAACTAACTAAATAGATAAATTTTCATTTTTGAATCATTTCTTAACTTCTGTTCTCTAATTTTTGTTTCTTTAAAACTAAACATCAAACGAAAATCTTCTTTAATATATAATAAATATTTAAAGAATATCTTTATTATATAGTATATATGCGATTGATGTTCTAAAAGTGGTCGTTCGCCCTAATTTTTTGACTTTGTTCCATTTTGATCCTTCAACTTTTAAAAGATTTGTTTCGGTTCATAAACCTTCACATGTTTATTTATTTTAGTTCCAAAACTTTTTTAAAAACAACCATTTAGGTCATTGTTATGCCATTGTTTTTTCATGTAATTTATATGTTTAATGCTCATCTTTTAACTTATATGACATAATAATCAAATGTGTGTATACATATCGTTAATTTGTTATAGTTTAATAGACTGAGATGATTACTTTTAGAAAGTTCAAAAATTAAATCAATAACATTTTAATAGTTGAGGCACTAGTCTAGAACAAATTTAATATAAGTTTGAAATGTTCCGGAATAAAAATGGAATTAATTTAAAAGTTTATAAACAAAACAAGATTTATAGTTGAATTCTATTATCTAATTTAGAAATTATGCTTTAAATTAATTTATGAACAATATTTTCTTATTTGGACTAAATTTTCGTTAATATCATAAGAATGTAATAACTAAGTGGATTTGGAATAAATCAAGCTTTTTTAGTACAATAACTATAAATTTAGGGATTTGAACAACTAACCTATAAGAAAAAAAGGGTATATTTATGAATTTAGGGATTTCCACTTGGCTATGTTCAAGTCGGCAAAATCAATCAATTTTTTTTTTTCGACACAAACAATACAAACCAACCCCAAACAAACTACACTCTTTAAAAAATAAGGGGATGAACAGATGCTGAAAAGGTGTCTTTTTAGACTAAAGAGGAACTAGAAAAGGAGGTCAAAGAAGCAAGCTCGTGTGTAGCTTTGTTCTCATATCTAAAAAGCTTACAAAAATTATCGATATTAACCGACTTTGCAAGATTAAGGACCCCTCTCATAAAAATATCAACTTCTAACAAATTAGCGTCCAAAAAATTCAATCAAGTTTATTGAACTGTCTGGTAAAATCAATCGAGTTAATAATTACTCAATTTGTAAAAAAAAATATTTCATAACATATATTGTTTAATTGATATTGATGTCAAACAAAACACAACGAATAGTGTAAATTGATACATTTACGAGAATATAGAGTTTAAATTGATATAATAATTAGTTCATATTTTTGAATTGATACAACCTAAAATGATTTAAATGTTTAAATATTTTTCCATTATCACGAGCTATGTATCATTAATGGGATTAAAAATTAGTCTTCAGACAATACACAGAATACAATTTTAACCAATAGCCAACCATGCATAAATTCGTAGCTATTTAAGTTGAGTAATTCTTGGATGTATTTCACTCTAATCACATATTTTAAAAAAATAAAATAAAAAAAATAAAACTAAAACACTTTTTAGAAAAAGTAAGAAGAATTTGTCATGTGATAAACTGTGATAAAATAATTGGATAAATACATAAAGATAGAGGTAGTCTAAGATAGACAAAGTGTTCTTCATTTCATTTATGTTCATACGATAATGGTTAGATTCGCACATCGTGTAAGTGAACTTAGCTCAATAGTCACTGGTATATACCCTCTCTCTTGAAGTTGAAGTTATTGATCCTCTATTCTCGATATTTTAAAATTTTGTACTAAAAAAAACTAGTTAATATATAATTTCGACTAAAAGTTAAAAGTTTGAATCTCCTGCTTACATTTTGTTCCGAAAACAAATAAAATTGACTCAATATAGATCTAACTCTTAATTTTTGACAAAGGGGATTGGAAATTCTTGGTACAAGAAAAAAAGTTTTTAGCCTTTAGATTCTTATTTGTGTTATTCTACTTTGCTCGATAAATTTTAAATGTGCATTTTAGTTTTGTTAGTTTTATTCATGTTGGCCCCAAATCTTTTAAAATTTTTATGTCTTTAGACTTTTTTTAAAATAACCTTTTTAGTTTTTACCGTTAATTTAATTTTAACAAACTAGTAATGTAGTTTCAAGTATTTGTATTAGTACATTTATATAAGCTGTAGGAGTGTTGATGAATTGAATTGAATTGAATTGAATTGAATTGGATTGGATTGGATTGGATTGGGACATATTTTTGGACCAACCCGAAAATTTGGATTGGTCAAGTTGACAACCCAAATGACCCTAATATAGTATCCAACCCAACCCATCCCAACCCTCAAAATTTGGGTTGGGTTGAGTTAGGTTGTCGGATTATTATTTGTTTTCTTCTTAATTGAAAATACTTACATTTTATTTACAACACATATCTAATAATTAAAATCTCATAAAACCTAATTCTATCTAATAATTAAAATCTCATAAAACTCAATTCTTATATACCAAATAGCTATAATATCTATTACAAACTTTATACAAAAACAAACATTTTAAAGAAAAGCATAAAGAATTCACAAATTTATCAATCTTAGAAAAAATATATTGATTTTTTTTTTTATTAATATATATGTAATTCAGGTTGGGTTGGGTCAACCCAACTTTTTTTTTTTTAAAAAAAAAATTCTAATCCTAGACCCGACCCAACTCAACAAAAATATAAAAAATTCACCTCAATCCAACCCAAAATATAAAAAATTCACCTCAATCCAACCCAAAAGCAAAACTGACCCAATCCAACCTTTATAATTTTAGATTAGGTAATCTAAGTTGTTCAGATTGTTAGGTCATTTGAACATCCCAAACAAGCACGATCTCAACCAAAATAAATTGAAGACAAACATTGGACAAAACATATTTAGGGGATGTTTGAGATAAGGAGTTAGTTATTATAGTCATAGGTTATTATAATTGGGTTACGATAGTTTGTGTTTGGGTTATAAATTATCTTGGTTTGAATTATATTAGTATGTGTTTGATGTGTAAACTATTTTAATTTGAGAAGGGAATAGTAAACACTATAGCAATAAATAAAAAAAATGACGAATGTAAAATAATAAAACCGTAGCAAATAGTAAATATTGTAGCAAATGAGATTTTTTGAAATAGTGTTGATGGTAGCTAATTGGGAAATACAAAATAGTATTTACTATAGTAATAAGTAATTATTATAGTTTTAGGATAGTTTTCCTTCAAGAATATCCTTAAAATAGAAAAAGTAATCCAAAGAACCAAAATGTATTTAAATTATGTTTTAATAATTGAATGATTGAAATGAACATTTTAAAAATTGAAATCTTAAAACAGATATACGCAATCAAAATAGACATGTTCTAAAAATGACAAACTAAAATGAGATTTATATGGAAATTGGCCAAGTGTGATTTTTAGTGGTCCAGCCCAAATTTTCTTCTACTTTCCGTCTACACATAGGACTAAGTGGACATTGGTGCCCACAAATTATGCCAAATAATAATAAATACGCGTATTGTATTTTTAAAATATTTATTTTCGTCTGTATTTTTTGTTTTGATTTATTTTAATTCCTATAAGTTTAAAATTTTCATTTTGAAATTTGTAATTTCAAATCCAATTTATTTTTGTATATTTTAAAAAAGTAATCACGTTGATCCTCTTAAAATGAAGATGAAGAGACAAATTTTTTAGAAGTATAAAAATCAAAATGAACAAAAATTGAAAATATAACAATAAAAAAACCTAATATTGAAAGTACAATGATCAAAATGATATATTTTTTTTTCAAAATATAGGAAATAAAATGAACTAAGGTCACATTTAGGGAAGGCGTATCTCAATAAATGAAAGGTAATTTGGAAAGTTGGACCTTTTTTAAAAAATAAAAAATTATTTACGTTTGTTAGTGTTTATCGACGTTCTACATTCGTATTGACAAGTAGTTCCCGGTTGAAAATATGTAATCAAATAATGTAATCAGAATGACGGTGATCAATTAAATTGTGTTAGAAAATTACGACATATCGTTATCGTTGCCATTATAATTATAATTATCATTATTGTTTTAGAAAAATTATAAATTTTGACACATTTACATTTATTGTTACTATTGCTATTATAATTTGATTCTCAAGAGTAAAGGTAACCATAGTAATAGTAAATTTGACAAAATTTTTAATTTGAGTTAAATATGATCAAAAGCGAATCTAATTACATTTGCAATCGAAGATTTATCTGTCAATGAAATTCGATTATGATTATACTAATTTTCATTACGAATTGGTAAATATGACCCAAAATCTATAAAGACAAAAGTAGTATATATATATATATATATATATAAAAAGTGATTGAAAGACGTGGCACACCGATATTCAAAAGTGGAACACCTTGCAAATGCAAACCTGCATAACAAATATTATCTAATTTCAAGAATGCCTCGTACGACTTTTTAAAACAAAGAGAATAAAATAAACACCTTTTGAACTTTATTATTATATTTTTAAAACATACTAATACTGAATTTTAGAATTTCTGACAACTTTCAATATTATTATTATATTTTCTTTTCCTTCTCAATTGTTAGATTCTGAAACACCGTCGTAGTGATTTGAGGGCTTATCGGCGGTAGTTTTCTCCGTTTTGTTCCACGGCGGAGGCGATATTGCAGTAATGCATCCCTCTTCTCCGGCGATCGGTTTTCCTTGATGGTTTGTTCTCTCTTCTGCTTCATTTCCCTCTTGTTCTCTTCTTCTTTCCCATGTCGATCTAAGATTACGTTTCTTTGTTTGTTTTAGTATCTCGATTTCTAGGTTTTCTGTAATTTTCGTTCTGTTTGTTTATTTTGGAATTTCATTTGGAATTCTCTGTCGTGTTTTCTTAATCTTATTTGGGGTTCTTGTTTTTTTTTTTGCAATGTAAATACGGCATCTAGATTTAGTTCTGTGGTCTCTGATTAATATGAGTCATGAGTTTGATGCGTATTTGGAGACGTTAATCACAGGGAATTACCTCCTATGGCTGAAATTGTAAGATTTAGGTTGCGGGCTTTCTTGGCTTACGAAACAGAAAGCATTTAAGAACTGGAATTAAGTGACTGAGAATATTACTTTCCTTGATTCTTCTGTATTTGAGTTTGAATGTGAGATATGAGTTTTAGCTTTCTTAGTCATTATGTTATTTTGTGGGTTGAGCAGAAATTGAGGACTTCGCCAGCCAGACAAGCTTCTGTTGCAATGGGAGAGATAAATCGTGCAGAGTATGTGTCGGTTGGCGAATCGCCTTCTCCTTCAATCAGTAATGCAAAGAAAGTTTCTGTGTTACCACTTGTGTTTCTCATCTTCTATGAGGTTTCAGGGGGCCCATTTGGAGTTGAGGATAGTGTTGGGGCAGCCGGTCCTCTGTTAGCTCTTCTTGGATTCTTGGTTTTTCCACTTATATGGAGTATTCCTGAAGCATTAATTACTGCTGAGATGGGGACTATGTTCCCTGAAAATGGTGGTTATGTTGTTTGGGTTTCTTCTGCTTTGGGTCCGTTTTGGGGATTTCAACAGGGTTGGATGAAATGGCTGAGTGGAGTTATTGATAATGCTCTATATCCTGTCTTGTTTCTTGATTACTTGAAGTCGGAGATTCCAGCTCTTGGTGGAGGTCTTCCAAGAGTTGCTGCAGTCTTGGCTTTGACAGTGATCCTCACTTACTTGAATTATAGAGGATTAACAATTGTTGGTTGGGTTGCTGTAATCCTTGGTGTTTTCTCAATCCTCCCTTTTGCAGTTATGGGACTTGTGTCTATTCCGAAGCTACGGCCATCTAGATGGCTTGTGGTGAACCTAAAGGATGTTGACTGGAATCTGTATTTGAACACTCTATTCTGGAATTTGAATTATTGGGATTCTATTAGCACATTGGCTGGGGAAGTGGAAAACCCAAACAAAACACTCCCTAAAGCACTTTTTTATGCCTTGATTTTGGTTGTTCTCAGTTACTTTTTGCCTCTTTTAAGTGGGACAGGAGCCATTGTGCTTAATCGCGAACTGTGGACTGATGGCTACTTCTCTGATGTTGCTAAAATTATTGGAGGGGCTTGGTTGGGTTGGTGGATCCAAGGGGCTGCTGCCATGTCAAATATGGGAATGTTTGTGGCTGAGATGAGCAGTGATTCTTTCCAACTTCTTGGAATGGCAGAACGTGGTATGTTGCCTGAGTTCTTCAGCAAACGGTCTCGTCATGGGACACCATTGATTGGGATACTATTCTCAGCCTCAGGTGTTGTTTTGCTTTCTTGGTTGAGCTTTCAAGAAATTGTAGCGGCAGAGAACTTCTTGTACTGCTTTGGAATGATTCTGGAATTCTTAGCCTTTATCAAGCTAAGGATTAAACATCCAGCTGCATCTCGGCCTTACAAGATTCCTGTGGGAACCGCTGGATCAATCCTGATGTGTATTCCTCCAACAATATTAATATGCATAGTGTTGGCCCTTTCAACAGTCAAAGTGATGATTGTGAGTCTAGCTGCTGTGGCAATTGGCTTATTGTTGCAACCTGGTCTCAAGTATGTTGAAAAGAAGAGATGGCTCAAATTCTCTGTTAGTGCTGACCTCCCTGATCTCCATTTTGCTAATCGAAACCGGTCAGACACCTTGGTATATTAATAGGAATTCACTGATCATTCGGTTTCAAAGAAAGAGGAAGACTCAATTCTGAGATGATAACGATGCATTGGAGACCGATATCAATTGATGCAATGGCAGACCAAAGATCTTATAAGTTCTTTCTGTTTTGATATGTGCTTAAGTTGTAGCGTAATCACATTTATCATCCTAGTTTTAGAATGATGATAAATAGAAAAACGAAAGAGAAGCAATCTCAGTTCCTTAAATTAAATTAAGCATCAATTAGCAACATTGCCTGTTGAGATGTCTTTATGTGTTAATGTTCTAATTCCACAATTCACTGTCCTTAAAACGTTCCACTAAAATTCCCATTAAAAAATATATATTCCACTAATATGTCGTCCCATCTCGTAAAACTCTTCCGACTAAACAACTTCACTCTAATCTTGTGTCAAACACCCCTAAGTGATTATTGATGAATTTAGATCGTTGGCTCTGTAGTTATCCTAATCCCCTCAAATACTACAAGTTGTTTATTCTTTCAAAACTAAAATTTAAGGTTGGATTTACCTTGTTTTAATTTATTTTGTCCTTGATATATGTTTTCACTTGTCTGACCTATGTTTACGTTGACTTGATCTTGAAGGTTTAAGGATGCTTAGATGTACGTCTTGAGCTAGGTTTAGGTTAGCTTCACCTTGAATGTTTAAAAGGATGCTTGATATCTTTATAGATTATTATTATTATTATTATTTTATTTTCTGAATTCTACGTCCCAAAAAAGGAAAAATAATAATAATTAAATTTATGGATTTCAAAGTGAAGCTAGAATTGGAGATTTATTTTGCCATTTTTAATTGTTTGATCCATATTTTTTTTATTTGTTTTATTTTTGTCCTAATGATTCTATCAATTTCATCTAATAAATTGACCATGGATGTGGTAGTTAGGGTAGTTCAATTGAAATAAAACTTGCACTATCGATCTCGAGGTCAGAGATTTGATTCTTTCCCTCTACATATTGACAAAAAAAAAAATTACCGGATCACATTGGTATTTCATATGGTTATATTAATAGTAACATCAAATGACCTTGTTAACGTCAAATGACTTGTAAAAGTGTTGAAAATTCGTGGGGTGAATTAAAAAGCTAGAAATAATAAAAATCCGAAAGCTGCTTTAACATCAAAATTCTCTCTTGAGAAGGAAAAAAAGATTTAAATTATACAAAATTTTTGAATTTTCATTTTTATTATTGAATTTTGAAATTTGTTATGAAAAAAATACCATTAAAGAGTTTTTCATTAAGATAAGATGGTATTTGATGCAATGTGGTTGTTGAAGTGTAAAATCTATTGTCTAAAAGATTTTGATGAAATAAACGGTAACTTTTAGGAAATTATTTTAGATAAAAAAACTGCTGAAAATATTTACAATTAATAGCAAAATATTGCAATATACTAATATATGTGTGTATCTGTGCTGTTTATCGCGGTTTATCATAGATAGATTGTGATACTTTGCTATTAGTTGTAAATATTTTGGTTCATTTTTCAATATTTGAAAACAACCTTACCTTTTATATATAATTGTGAATAATATTACATGTACCCAATTCATATCAATTGTGAAATCAGTATTGATAAAAGAATCTTTTTTTTTTTTTAAAAAAAAAAAATTTCAAAATTCTAAGGGTATCTTTTGAAATAAAAGTGTGAATTTAGGGGTGAAAATGAAAGATAACCCAATGAAGAACTTTGAAAATTTAACTAGAAGAACAAGTGAACCATGGATCTTTGTTAACACGAACATAGTTCAATAATAATTAATATATATTCTTTTTTTTGAAATTCAAGATTTAAATCTTCATACCTCATACAAAAGTAAGAGAAATTTTTCCAAATAGAAAAATATCAAACTATTTATAAAAATAGTAAAGAAAAAAAACACTTATAAACACCGATATATTCTTATCAACCTCTATCAATGATAGAGTTGAATTAGTTTCTACACTGATAATATTAGAGAGAGACTTGTATTAGTTTTTATCACGGATAAATGCTAATAGACAATGATAGATTTGTATGAGTTTCTATCAACGATAGATGCTGATAGACTTCTATCAATGTCTATCACAATTGTAATTAAATTTTGATATTTTTCTTTATTATTATTATTTTTTTTTTACTTTTGAAAATTTTCTTAAAAATAATGTTTTCCCCCCTGGAAAAAAAAATTAAAATGCGGGAGTTTGGCCATAAAGTAAGGAATGGAAATTCCGTCATGACAAAAGAAAGGGGAATGGGTGAAATTCGAAAGACAGCTGGAAAATGGCTGGCATTGAACGAGACTCCATGGATTGAAGTCAACAAAAAGGGATCCTAAATTTATCATCATTCTCAATCAAGGACAAAATTCGAGTTTTCTCCCCATGGAAAGCACACATAATTATGTGATATTCTCTTTCACACTCAATTATTTATATTCCGATCGAAAATGTCATCCTTGACAACCAAAAGAAGAAGAAAAAGAAGCTACAAATTTGAGAATATTTAGATAAATTTAACTTTGGCTACCGGTTGTCAAATCACTTAATAGTACAATGTAGCTAAATTGAGTATAACAATCTCATAATCTTCCAATTTTTATCCCAGATATTGTTGTGACAATGCATATTTTATAGGAAAAATATTTAATCAAAGCACATTTACTAGAACGGTCTAGGGATCTTTTTTTGAAAACCTGATATTAAAATAGTTTACTATTTCCCTACTATATAAAGTAAGAAAAAGTAAGATTTTCATAGATAAAAAAATGTCAAACTATTTATAAAAATAGTAAAAAAAAAAAAAAAAAAAAAAAAAACTGATAAACACTACATTTATCACTTAATGTTATTAATAAATACTTAATAATCTCTATCAAAAAAAGATTCAATTTTACTATTTTATATAAATAACTTTCCTTATTTTTCTATTTTTAAATATCTCCCTAA
The DNA here is from genome assembly GCF_027475165.1 of Benincasa hispida. NCBI lineage: Eukaryota > Viridiplantae > Streptophyta > Magnoliopsida > Cucurbitales > Cucurbitaceae > Benincasa > Benincasa hispida. Next base: position 1,094,106 of record NC_143482.1, on the reverse strand, counting down.
TATAAACAAATGATTTGATATTAAGAATAAACTTGGGTCTACGAACTTTCATTGGTCCAATTTGTCGTTATATTGAATATAGTATCGAATTTTGACCTTATTGCTAGTTTATAGTTCATTTCTTCCATTTTTCTAATTACTGAAAACATAAGAGTATTATCTTGCATAAAAGTTATCATTATTGTTTAATCAATTTCGATAAACTTTAACTTCAAAAGGCTAAGGCTTTAAGATAGGGACTAATAGGGGTTAAAATTTAACAAATTCAACCAAAATGATAGTTTAACCTAAATTTTTAAACATAACTTTTCAGAATAAAAAATGAAAGTAGAAAACGATTACTTTTGGTTGGTTTCACATGACACTTTTTCCGATGGGTTATATATTGTTTCAAAAAAAAAAAAAAAATGGTACTTCTTGGATCCTAAAAGACTATTGCGCTTTAGTGTGCCTTCACCTCTCTTTAGTGTGAAAAGAGTATTGAGCTTTAGTGTGCCTTCACCTCTAAAAAAGGCTGCTGTTGTCAACAGAGGAAGAAAGGAATAGAGCATCAGACTTCAAGATGTTGAGCAATATGTAAAGGAACTTTTCGACATGAACTAATGATACATCATTTTAACTAGAAATTCTAACCATTTCTTTACAATAAATGAGCAGCAAAAGCCACCCTGAGTCAATTAAACTACCAAAATATGGTCCAATATCAACAGTATGGAATCTAGCAATGATATTTACCTGTACAAAGGATATATCTTAACCATCTACACAACTAATATATCTAGATGTTACTGTGTGAGAAGTTTTGTTACCATAATGACAATGTCAAGTTAAGATCAACAGTAACTCCAACTTCTGTTGTCAAATGGCAACCACTCCCCGAGTCCATAATTGCGTCACGTTGTATTTACAAGGCATGATATTGATGAAAGAAATGGCAACACAGGAAGGCGAAGAGCCAACCTGGGAACAAAATTGCCTCATGTTCAGCTGTTAAAAGCATAAAACAGACAAATCTAAGTTCGCATACCAAATCTTGAGAATGCATACTATGCCATTCAAACAGACATTCAGAAACTTACCTTGATGGAAGTCCATGAATAATAAATCTCATGTTCACATTCAAACCTCTTCAGCTGTTCAACCGAATTTATCAATGAGGCTGATCTGGCAATGCCTTCTACCAAAAACATAATATGGTTTCACTTTGCTTTAACTGAACTTCGTTCTTTCATGGCTTCTTTCTCTATTTTTTTCTTTTCAGCATCAGCCTGCCTTTCATTTTCTTCTCGTGACTTCTTAAACATCTTAACAAAGACTATCAAAATTTGAGTCACTGCAAAAAAAAAAAAAAAAAAAAAAAAAAAAAAAAAAAAACCCAACAAATTCATTATGCATATGTTCAATGCAAATTTTCCATGATGTAGGAAATATTAAAACAAAAATCTCAATCCAAGAAATATTAGAGCTGTGTTCCCACGTTCAAGAGGCCACAATTGAGGTCGCCACTAATTAATTGTTGCAAGTGATGAAGAATAGGAACTAATTGTTGATAAAATTTTAAGGAACATAACCATACAAACTATACAAGTTTTCAAACTACCAAGATAATTAAGTCAAACTGAGAATACCACCAAAAAAAAAAAAAAAAGAAAAAAACACATGCACACTCAATCCAATTTGTTATATGAGCAATCGCATGGACCAATGTTAGTGGCTGCTGATAGAAGACTGAAAACTCTAGTCGATGTCAATTACAAGAGCTTCGTGAGTTATGCTCATTGTCCAACAGGCCACATGTCAGGACCTCAACATTTTGACCCTGTGACACCATGCTTATTTACCAAAGGGATAAGAGGAAGATTGCTCCAAAAATTGTCCAAGAATGGAGTACTACAGCATTAGAAGAACATCCAAGACCAGAAACTTCTGTTTCGAGTATAGCGAAGACCTTGGGCTAATGCTTGCAGATTGTAAACACGATGGAGGAAATCAATGAGGGGATGAAAGACCTCAGACGTGCTTTGCAAAATTACTTTGCCAAATCGAATATCATGTGAATAAAATTCAAGAACGGGGGTGGAAGAAACCCAAAACCGAGAAAATGAGATTGACACAGCCCTAAGAGGAGATGAAGATACAAATTTGCATGCAAAGAAGGAAAGTCGCTCGAGGAAGTAGCCCATCAATTTGAAGCACTTTTTCTTCCTTTTTTTTTTTTTTTCAAAAAAAAACTAGAGAATTGATGTAGTAGGATAAGGGGTTAATCTTGAGCAATTCCACCATTAATGCTTTAGTTTCCTTTTGGAATTTTTAATACTTGGTTTGTTTACTAATTCTCTATAAATAGAGAATCTCTTTCATGTATGTAATAACTTTGATTCATAATGAAGACACTGTGATCAAATCTCTTAAGCTCCACAAGCTAGAAACGTTTATTCATTGTCCTCGTATCAACTGTTTTTACAACTATTTTTTAACTTGCATGCCACAAATGGTTTGATACCACCGAAAGTGATGAGAGTTGACATGTCACAACACTCCTTGCAATTCAAGAGATATTTCCTCCTGTTCCTATTTGCCTCATATCTGACCCCCTACCCACTTTTCCTAAATCGAAGTAGGGGCTATCCGATTACTTTTCATAACCATGTGGTTATTTAATCTTTTTACTCTTCTGAATTTTAGTTTTAGTTTTCAAGACAGTAAGAGCATGGGTTGAGTGATGGCTTTCCATGGGTTTACTGTGGGACAAACTTAAGTTGTCCATCCCCTTTAAATAACCCACCGGCCTTAGTATTTGGTTAGACTTTCTATCGAATAAAATCTTGAAGCATTTCTTGATACACTATAAATCTTATTTATTTCCCAAATACTATGGCACTTCCCCATCATCGGCAGGTGACTCAGCGACTGCCATCTGGGTACCTATGTCTATGTGACGACTTGCAAAGAGATTAAGATAACAGGCTATGGTCATTCTTTAGTACTCTGCAGTTTCAATCCAGCAGAGACGTTCTTTTTCCAAATAGTAGGCAATTTTTAGAAAAGCTAAAGAAAAAATTTAAAACTTATATTACTGCTACTAAAACAACTTTTACTCTCGGCCAATTTTTTCACCCACATGTACGTAGGGCTAAACTTTTGTGGTTACTTACCTGACCAGCACATATATACACAAACTCAAATTGTGTATTACTATTGCTGATTAAACTTAAGTTCTTCTCTTGTGGTTAAGGTTGTATGACAGTAATTATGAGGAAGCTAGCTTTGGTTGGATGGTCCAGTGGTGTTATTGATTATTTTAAGTTGCAATTAGTTCTGGTTTCGGATGGATTTCCCTTCTATTCCAACTGATATATTAGAGGAGGTGTTGATTTTCAAGCTGAATTGAACCAATTTTACTGCTGTAAATCTTAGCCGTTGTGCATTGGCTAGGTTTCTAATATGAATCACTTGAATTTCCATGTGAAATCTTTTTCTCATTTTACCACTTGCTTAAAAGATTATGCATCTGAAATATAAAATTCACAATACCTTGCTCAAAGGGGCATCGAGCTGGATCCTCGCCAAAGTACTGGGATAGTGAATCTGCGTTTCTCCCCTGCATAACAAAATGTCAGCTTTGGAGGGGGAAGGAGAACATTTTCCGGAATGAGATTTTTATTGAATGGGAAGGACTTACCACTTCAGAATATAAGGAGATAAGTGCCCTTACTTCAGCTTCAGCCGTATCAAGAAAATTCTTCAGCACCTGAAAGGAGTTACTTATCAAAAACACAAACTTCCAAAGATGATTAAACTAATATGGAGAAAAATCAAATAAAGGACATTACCTAGTATTTCCTAATTTCTACAACCACACTATTTTCATGACAAAAGATCTACACGCTGATCTAGAGAAATTAAAGTTTATGTCAATGTTTAGGATCTAAGGCAGATTCATCTGCTGTCTTATGAGGGCAGTTTGATGAGAAGATATGTTCATGAAAAAATAGTTGGAGGATAAGGTCTTAGTGCAGATTAAATATGATGCTGAGGTTTTGGCACCCGGAAAAGAAGCAATATTGATGTAGGCCTGGGGATTAATTTCGTCCTTGTCATGATTTTAATTTGTTCAGTTAGTAGGATTGGCTGCACTGTTAATCTAGTTTTACTATTACATTGGTTGGAACTGTCTAATCTTAAAAAGCCTATCCTAACTATACAGGTATTGCTTCCCATTTTGAAATAATGGAGAATCAATCTTTTTTCCCCCTGTTTTGCTTATATTTTCATAATTATTAAAATACCTATCATGAATAATGACATTCGGAAACTTGATACATGGTAAGGATGTGTAGAAAATGGTGTCTGCATGAAGATACAGGTACATATCATACGTAACATATCACATTAATCCCAATCAAAAGTTCAATAAGTTCTTACTTCTATGGAGTAACGGTTTTTAAATCAACATCAGGAGGTATACATCAGAGCATTAGCATATAGACTTTAATATGTTGAATTGTGTCGTGCGCATGTCTTATAATTCATATGACTATCTCGACTATTTGGAATCCTCACTATCATTTCATGAGGAAGTTACAAATTTGAGCAGTAAATGATTTCAACTTTCAAGTTTATTAAACTCATCAATATATGTGTTGAGAGAAAGTAACCAGATTCCTAGCAAAGAACCAAATGATAAATTAACATTAAATTTCACACCTTCTGGAAACCAACGGAGATAGCACCGTCGTTTTCTGAAGCAGTTAGCTCTTGCTCCACCTTTTCAAGACCTTTACTCACTGCTTGCATTTCCTCAGCTAATGCTTTCAATTGAATCTAGTTTTACAAAATTCAATTACATTAGATAAAAGGAGCAAACAAATGTACATCTCATAAATGAAAATTGTAGCACAATAACATACCTTAGAGGCAGCTTCTAAATGGACAAGGTCCTTGTCAAAATCAAGTAACTCTGGCATTTTCTCTGCAATGAGCTTTTTTTTTTTTTTTTTTTTGGTGGGGGGGGAGGGGGGGTTAATTGAACTGATGAAATAAAAAAAGCAACGAAATTAAGACTATGAGATGGTCAAGATAATAAACATAAACAGAGGGAATGGGCCTACGACATTTGGTGGATATTTTGTGAGGACTCTGAATTCAGCTAGGTTATGGAGAGATTTCTAGGTTCTAATTCCTCGAAGTATCTCAACCATAACCTGTCTAGCACTTTCCTAATTCAATACGTTTCAGCATTATTTGGTTATTGAGCTTGATCACTTTCTTGCACACTTACACTATCCAGAGTTGTTCCTTCATAGCTAGTCAATTTTTACCCAATTATTTGCACAAAAGTTAAGATTAACGTTTGAGTATGTAAATAAAATATAAACATCATATATTACTTAGTTTTCAACCTTTTCTTTGAAAGTTTCATCAGAAACACTTAAAATGCATCAAGGGGTTGAACTTGAACAAACATTGGAAGGGTCAAAACCAATCCTAACATACCTCTGAATCACTAGAAGCATCATAACCTATATCCATGTTGTGGAAAAGGAATATTTGTAGCACGAATGAGGTTGATATAATTGAGGAAATAACTAGATTAAAAACGGATATGAAAAGAAAAGTACAAGGAAAAAATACATTATCACAGTATTTGTTGCTGCTGATCTCAGTAATGAATTATTTGCCAAATGTGCAAAGTTCTTAATCTTCAAATTTTAGTACTGACTTCAAGACTTAAAAATATCCCAGAAGAATGGACCAAAAAATAAAATAAAATAAAATAAAATGAAGCGCGTCCCTCCCAACAAATAGACGAACTGTAATAATGATCCTAGAGTCTACAGAGATGTGGGCACACCATATACAGTTGCTGACATGACCCCATTATCTACCAAATAGGTAAAAACACACTCATCTGAAATAACTTGGATACGAATTTTGGTAAAAGAAACAATATAATTATATTGAAGTGCAAGTACAGACAATCTATCTAGATTCCTACCTTACATAAATAATGCATCAAAGTCATTTTGTTGTTTCTTGCCCGAGTGTCAGACAATTTAAGGAGGCTGTCCAACTTAAAACCTATAGCAGAGCCTGCAATGAAAATACAAATATAAAGTTTTTAAAAAACACATGCATTCGACCAGTAAGCAAATCCTGAAGCCTGATGCCTCCTCACTTCACAAATTGAACACATGCTGTCAAGCTTGGACTAAACAGTTGAACAGTTTACTCGATTAAATAATTGGAGAAATTTATAAATGTGATTACTCCAGTTAGAAGGAAATCAACAGTCTTTGAAGACAGATAATTCATCGTGTTAGTCTTTCAAGCTTGTCTATCACATCTTCAAGAACATATTTTAACAAAACTATATAGACTAAGATGGCAACAAGGATGAGAAATCTACCTCGAGCGGTACCCTGGTTTAACGCATTTCCCAATGTAAGAATTGTTTGCATTATCTGACGCAACTTAGCAGATTCTTTGACCTGTTGATTAAAATCAAAAAATAAGTATGGACTCGGAAATAATTGATATGGTCACTTTGAAGACATTAGTATGTGAAAGAGTACCTCTCTTGTAGCATCATTTATTGTGTTCAAATGATATCTCAAATCATTCACCTGACCAAAATAAGAGCTAAAACTGTTCACTACAAGTAAATAGCATAAAATTTTACATGAAACATTTTGATATTATACCTGACTAGAAAAGGTGATTTTGAAAGCAAATACTCGTAATTTGGACTCTATTCGTGGGACCTTCATTAGCTCGAGAAAAAACTGAAAAGGAACAAAGAAGCATGTGCTTCAGAAATTTCATTGGGGCTTGTACCTATTAAGGAGATAGAAGCAATTGAAGTACCTGCTCACACTTTCCAAGCATTTCTCTGTCACCTGTGTAACTCTGTAATGTACCATTTGCAAGAAAAAGGAAACAATTAAAATTGCACATGGCTTTGAGGATCTATCAGAGCGTACTAGACATGTAATTCAGCAAGCTCTTAACATGTTTACTCAATATATAAAAGAAATATCAAAACTGACTTTACCACAACTCTTTATTTAATACCAATGTTGTACAAAAATCAGACATGATGCAACAATTCTATTTATTTTGCATATTGATCAAATTAGCAATTCGTAAACCCCAATGTTTGGTTGTCATGATTTACAATCCAACGAGCTTTTGGATGCCAAATGTTGTAAAATCAAACGCGTCTCAAGAAAAATGAGTACAATTGCATGTTACCTAAGAGACAATAATGATAAAATGCCATCTCCTACTATTAGTATAAGATTTAAAAAAATATATATGGGGAGAAATTATCCTCCTTGAAAGGGAAAAAAGCTACATTACTTACATTAAATAAGAAAATAATTTCTTAAACATCTGACAGGCAAAACCTCCCTAATAATGGGCCTAAGGTTCCGACAACATAAAAGGGAAAACAAAATAACAGATAATAAAAATAGTTGCTCCTTTGCTCTAGCCGCTAAATGTAAAGCTCTTTTTTTATTAAAATTCTAAACCTTGTCCCACTAATGATCAGTAGAGCCAATAAACTCATAACTAGTTGGAACTGCAAAACCTAACAGTGGGAAAAAGGGAATTGGTTTGGAAAAAAGCAACCTTCACGTGTTTAATGGACTATTACTGGATAACTGATCGAGAAAATTTTGATTTTTACGTACAAATATTATAACAGCTAAGGTTCACCATATTCAACATTGATACTGTCCCCAAAGTTTTGGAATGACAATGTGTAACAATAAGTACAGTGAGAGAGGAACCCGGGAGGGAAGCACCTTCAACGTTTCCATCTCTTCCCTAGTAGGACAAAACTTGATGAGATTTTCAACCTGGTCAATATCAAGAGCAGAAGAATCCAATGCAAGAACTGAATTCTGCAAAATGTAAACTTAATTAGTGGAGAAATATCGTAGTCCTGGAGTGGAGAAAATCACTATCCTTCTAATAACAACAAAAAATAAAATAATAACAATAATAATAAAACACTTACTATCATATCCGGTAAGGGAATCTTTATTTTTGAGAGCATTATTTCACAGTTATATGCTCTCCGCAGGTCAATCTGACAAAATGAAACAGAACCACATCACAAATTTGACCAAAAAAACCAAATAAAGAAAGAAAATTTACCAAATGCTCCTTGCCAACCTCCCCTCCTTGAAGTCAATTAATCCAAATCATGAGAGAAATATGAAACATAGAAGAATGATGCTGAGGAAGAAAGAAAGAATGAAAGATGACTAACCAGTTGCACTTTTTCAGGTTTGTTGATGCTGGAACCACGTCGTCCTCCACCTTTACTGCCACTTCCATCAGAAGCAGAGGCTGCTGAGAATAGACTTTCAAGTTCAGAGATGTCTATTTCTGGGGCCCTATAAGACCATCATTTGGAATGAGAATTATAGGACATTCCATGCAATACAACTCAATAATAATGAGACAGCCAAGATGATATGAGTGAAGATAGAAAATGTGGAACAAAGGCAACCAGCAAATGCAAAAAAGAGAACCCAGAATAGGTTCCGAAAAGAAAGTCCACAAGAAGACTTGTCCTTTTAGGAAATGGATGGATCAAAGCATATAGATAAACCTTTTCTTATGGCTCGCAAGGATCAAATTAAGAGAATTTCATTAATAATGTAAATTGGCTATTGGCTAAAGTAAAGGCTCTATGATCTAAAAAATCAACATGGATCATCCAATCGGTAGAAAACTCAAAAAGGTTCATGCATAATGCACCTTGATTGATTTTCCTGCTTTTGTGAGTCAGCCCATAAACTTCCTTGCATCGCTCGAGTAACTTTTACCCAGTGTAATGGTTTTAAAGTGGTTTTTTTTGGAGCATTTACAACTCCTGTAGCTACTCGGCCTCTTCCTTGAGTTGTTGATCCTAGGGAAGCTTTGCCTCTTCCAGCAGGAGGAGGTGGTGGCGGTACATTTGATCCTCTTGATCCTGGGGGAGGGGGTGGCACTGGTGTAGGACCATGACTTGTCGGAGGATGAGCATTGAACGGCTTTGCTGGTGGAGGAGGTGGAGGAGGTCTAGTTGATTTAGCACCATGACTTGGCAGCTCAACACTGGGAGGTTTTGGTGGTGGAGGAGGTGGAACTGGTGCACCGCGATTTGATTGTGGAAGAGGAGGTGGAGGTGGAGGAGCACCAAAAAGTTTTGGAACAGGAGGTGGAGGTGGAGGTGGAGGAGCACTAGAAGATTTTAGAGGCGGAGGGGGAGGTGGAGGCGGAGGAGCACAAGATGATTTTAGAAGCGGAGGTGGAGGTGGAGGTGGAGGTGGAGGTGGAGGAGCACTAGAAGATTTTAGAGGCGGAGGGGGAGGTGGAGGCGGAGGAGCACTAGATGATTTTAGAAGTGGAGGTGGAGGTGCACTAAAAGATTTTGAAACTGGAGGTGGAGGCGGAGGTGGAGGGGAAGGAACACTAGAAGATTTTGCAACTACAGGTGGAGGCGGAGGTGGAGGTGGGGGAGCACCAGAAGGTTTTGGAATTGGAGGTGGAGGTGGAGGTGGAGGCGGAGGCGGAGGAGCACTAGAAGATTTTGGAACAAAAGGAGGAGGTGGTGGGGGGGGTGGAGGAGCACCAGAAGATTTAGGAACATGCGAAAGTGAATAAGTCGAGGCTGTAACAGGATTGTTGCTAGTAGGATATTGAGGCGGAGGTGTAGGGGGTGGAGGGGGTCTCCCATGCATTGTTACAGTGGTCGAATCTGAACTACAGGAAGTTTCTACATGAGGCTCATTATGCGATAGAGAAAAAGGTGGAGGTGGCGGCGGTGAAGGAATCACTTTAACAGTGGGTGTCATTTTATTTGAGACATGTTCTCCACTAGAATTGGTATATGGTAGATTAGACGGAGGCAACAGTGGTGATGACATTGAAGAACTAATAGGAAGGGGTGGGGAGCCAAAAGAAGTTAGTGGAGGTGATGAAGAGGGTAGAGGTTCTTTGTTTGAAAATATCTTGTCTTGAAATTCATCAGAAGATTGAGGAGACTCTAATGAAATATTCACTTCTTTAGCACCAATCTTGTCAGACAATAATTCAGAAGAATGTACCATGGCCGGAATTGTAAAGTTGGTAGAAGTTGAATCAACAAAAGGCTTTGTAATAATATCAAACACTTCATCTGAACTATCGGCAGTGCTAGATGTATTATTTTCCTCTTCAGAATCCACTGGTGAGGAGTATGAACTTGTTTTATTTTGCAATCTTGACAATTCTTTCACGTCACTCAAGGCAGAAAGATTCTTAAGTACCCACAAGGCAGCATCATCATTGCTATCAATCCACTCGACACCACTAAAAAGTTCTTGAACCCTGGAAAAAGCTTCAATTGGTAATCCACCTTTCTCTTCACCATTCAAAATGGAGGTTGGAGCCCTTGGAGGGGAAATGCTTTCCATCTCCCCAAACAAAACCTAATTTAGAGGTAATTAATTAGATGGACAGCAAAAGATGAAAAATAAATCATTAAATGAGAGTTCTTGGAAAGTTTATTTCTTATGGATGGTAAAATCAATAAACTTCGAATTGAGATTCTCCAAATGACTATCAATATACACACCTCAGCTCGAAAGCCTTTTGGATAACGCTCCTTTGAATCCCAAAGAATGTCCAAATTTTCAGAGGTTAGCATCAGTATGTTTGATCGAATAAATGCTGTATTGAACATAATACGAAACATCATAACTTCTCTTTCTGGTTCCGACTCCAAATGTGAACACTCCAACACTACATCTCCTTGAACCAAACACTGCACGTCTATTTTAATCACATCACAGTCTGCCTGCAGTCAAAACGTCCATTTTTTCATAGTTAGCATATCTAAAGTCTTTGAGGTCTCTACAAAATCAAAGTAGAAAATCAACATGTCAAACTTTAACCTGATGGTAGTGACGGAGGGCCTTGTTCTTCTTGGGCATGGAGAAAAGCATCTGCGTGGAAAGCCCGCCCTTACTAGAAAGATTCCTCCCAAAAATACGAATGACTGGTCTGCAGCCATTCTGAGAATCAAAAGCTGGAATGCCACGAAGAATTACACAATCTAAAGAGAGTGCTCGCTCAGGTGGTGGCCACTCCGAGACTATATTTCTCCTTGCAACATATTGCAAGTAGCGGAGCTGAGATGGAAATGGATTTAATGGTGACAAGAGCTGCAAAAACCCTTTTGGAGCTTCTCGATGTACAATTTCAAGAGTTTTCCTCTCACCACTGTGCATTTTTCTAAATATCAAAAAGCTAGCCAAAAGGAATGCTAAGAGAGGCCAACCTCCCCTCTCACAGTGGAGAAGAATGACATTTTGTTGGTTACCAAGCAGAAGCCAACTTTCACAAATGCGGAGAAAATGCTGTATCAACGACAGTGGAAGAAGAGGGCAACCTTCATATTGTCGAGGATAATCCATCACAGTGACATCATACTCGCACAACATTTCTGCAAATTGGCTCCTTTTCTCCCCTTCACGAAAATTAAATGCAAGAAAGGAAGAATCCGGGAATTCTTCATGTAATTCGTTTATGATTTCATGCAGATATATTTGGTACATACCATCAGGCAATACTTCAGTTGAAAAACACGAATCAAAAACTGCACGATTTCATGAAAATCAACACCCGAATGAGGAACTATTAAGCCAAGTTCATAATGAGCTATATCGCACAAGTAAATAAATAAATAAAGCAGCAATTTCACTTACTATATACTCGTTCGACAAATTCCAGCAACCCATCTGGGGGTCTTCGGTAAAAGAATCTACTAAGGAGGGACATTTTGATGAAATGAATTTACATGTGAGCACACACCACAGAGCTAAAGGCTGCAAGAGGAGAAACTGAAATCGGAATCAAACTTTTTCCCAATTTCACACGAAATCATCAACCATTAGACAATTTTCTTCAATTCCTCAGTCGAATTCTTGATTCTTCTTCAAAAAGTGTATGAATCTAATCCTACATACAGATTGCATACTCGATGGAGCTAGATGACATGCTCTTCGATTCTCAATTTCAAAACAAGAAAGAAACCACACAGCATTGCAAGAAGAGGCGAACTATAACATCATTTTCAGTTTATGAAGGGACATAGGTATGAATGGGAAGGGAAATTAAGCAGCAGAGAACATAGCTATGTGGAAAGAAACGCAAAAATGGAATGAAAATCGAAGAACGGAAGTAGAAAATAGAGGAAATTAGAGAGAAATGAGAGTGAAACCTGGGCGTAAAGAGAGAGCGAGCGGTGGAAAACGGAGATTGAAGAGGGAGAATAGGGGAATTTTGAGAATTTGAAAGTAGAGAGGACCCCACGCCGCCACAGCCCCGAACTCCAGCTTCTTGTAGACTTCAATTTCTCTCTCTTCATTATCCGAGCAATTTCTTTGTCGCAAAATCGATTTTTTTTTTTTTTTTTTTTTTTTTTTTTTTAAAGATACCTATCTTAGAAGGATCGAATAAAATCTTATATATGTTTTTTCTCCTATATTTATGTCATATCAATGTGAAATTATGATCAAAATAGATTATTGTACACGTAGGTTGCTCTTGTTTCTCACTCTCATTCCTTTTTCTTTTTTTTTGTTTCCTCTTCGTGATAACTAAAAATCAGCGTTCATTCCTCTCATTCTCACTCTTTATTCTTTACTCTCGCTTCTTGAGAGTATATATAGTTAGAGGAAAGAATGTTGACATTTAATCATCATGAGAGCGAGAACAAGTAGTAAGAGTGAGATCCTAAACCATGTGTGCATTGGTCTATTTTCGTAATTTCACGTTAATGTGATGTAAGCGAAAAAACTTAAGTTTTAACTAGCGTGATAGATTTCATTTGCGACCAAATTTTGAGTCAACCCTATAATTATTTTTTATTTTTATTTTTGGTTAAAACGCATACTTTATGACAGGTGAGTTATTTACGTTGATATATTGAAAAATCAATGGGACAATAATAATTAGGCATAACTTGGTAAATATGACACTTATAAAACCTTTTCTTATGATAACAACATAAAATAACACTTGGGAAGATATAACAACATCGTTGTCTTGAATAACAAGAGAGATAAGCCACAAAGGAAAGTTCCTCATTCAGAAATGGATGCCAATCTCGTTCATCAACCACAAGCTAGGCCATAAGTCACCTTGTTATGGGAATGATTGATATCTCTGAAAGATTGAATCTTCTTCAATGAAGTTAATTGGAGAGTTTCTTCAATAACTGTCTTAAATGAAGTAAAATGCTTCTCTATCCATCGTAGAAATTTGATACAATTTAGGATATCTGATTTTTAATGACTATGGGAGAAGTGAGAACTTGGGAGGTTAACCGAATCCCCTCTTATATCACCCACAACTTCAATAATAGAAAATTATAAGACCAGAAAAAGATTTAAAGTCAACACAAACAATATTTATCTACATGATCCTGCAAGGCCCGTCTAAGCTTGCCTTTTTTTCTTAGTCTTTACCCATGCTGCATCACAAGATAAACAAACTGCTTAATTGTGAGGAGTCACCCAGGGAGGATTTGACAGTCAAGTAGAAGGGGAAATAGGAGAGGGAGGTCGAACTTAAGTCGAGAACTAAGAAAAATGCTCCTAGAAGAAATTGGAGTTTCAACGTCGTTGAAGTTTTTTTTATTGGGATACTCTCAAGGGCTCCATAACAACATGGAACTTGACGTCCATTATAACCCCACTATCTCTGACCCAACCATAATGATTCAAAAAAATCCAAGTATTCCTGTCACATGACAAACTCGAAATGTTAGGCAGTAAGAAATGCCTCCAAAGTTTCTTAAACACCTTAAGTTTTCAAAACAAACGCATAATTATCTTCATCTCTTTGTAGTATAAACACTTATAAATACAATTATAAAGCCTCGTTGTTACATTATTTTAGAATGGATGACGGTGAATTGAAGTTTAGCTTTTTAGGTTGCAATAGAAAATAAACAAAATTTTTAATGTATCGAGTTTTTCATTTTAAACTTGGTTGAAAGCTTCTTGAACTTTTGGATGTCATGTATCGAATTTATGATTGAAATCTTTGAAATGTCAATGGGTAATAACTCTGGTTGTTCGCTGTTCAAGAATTCTTGTTTAGGCAGTACCTCGGCTCCTCTCTTCTCGAGTATTCATACATCCCTTATCATTTTTGGGGGAGAGACTATGCGTTTTTAGGATTTTAGGGGGAGTTAATTAGAATAAAGATCTGATAGACGTACAGTGAAAGGATGTTGGAAAGAATATCACTTCTCGTACATTGTCATTGACAATGCATATTACTGCACATTACATCTTCCCATCACCTACATATTGCTCTTTTCATCTCCCTCTCCCTCTCTCTCCTCTTAAACGTTCTCTTTATGCTGAATCATCGATATCACTATATTTTGTGCCTTTAACAGGATGGCTTCATCTAGAATTCATGTTACTTGTGCTCTAGTCTATGACAAAATGCCAACCGGACGTATTCATAAAGGAATTTGCTCAACCTGGATGAAGGTATGCGTCATTTATTTCTTGCTTCCATCTTTTTGTGCAAATACGAACCTGATACAATTCCGATAAGCTATAATTTTTCAAAGAGTTTTCCAATATTAGATGAATAGCAGTTGTCCTTAAAAAAATAGAGTTAATATGCTAATAACTGAAGCTTTCCACTTGGAAATTTGTGTAGGGCGAATTTTTTTAGTTTTGGGAAACAAATAATGGGTGATTTCGAACCTTATTTTGGTTTATATTTTTTCTGTTTCCTGATGATTTATTTCCTTAAGAGCTAGTTCATCAATTTTCTCACTTGTTTCAGATAATATTCAGTGATTGCGGCTCATATTATAGATCATCTCCTGACTTTGAGAATCTAATAATTTTTCTTCATTCTTCAAAATTCTGTGCCCATGGAGAAAAGCCATGACTACAGTTGGGCTCCCATTTTCGTGAGGTAATCCAACTTCAAGCTTCCTGCAGATAGTAAAGTGCCTATTATCATGGTCGTCCCTGGAACTGGATTGGCTCCTTTCAGAGGTTTCTTACAGGTTTCTACTTGCGAACTTGCCTCTGAGTCACTTGGCTTTCTTCTACCTAAAATTTCGTGGATCTTCAAAAAGAAGACTTTGGAATACCTTTTTTCTGATTTACAATTGACATAGACCATTCAAAACATTAAATTTTTTGTTTGACATTAAATTCTAGTTTCAAATGTTTAAATGACTAAAAAAATATAAATTGAGTGGAAACGATTTCTCTTGTTCCCATATGGCTCTGTCATGAGTCTCATCTGTCACTCGCTGATTGACTCTTGTCATTGCCTGAAAAAACGTAAAGAAAGAAAGAATGAGTATAACAATACCCAATAAGTGACCCGCTATCAGACCCTCTAGGTAACGTATTACCTAATTTATCTAGGCATCGGTGTATACCCACATCATGCCAAATGTGGTGATCTCGAATGAGTCACATATCAGTCATAAATGTGATCTCAAGAGAACACACATCATTCATCAGTCCTAAACGTGATCCCGAAGGAGCACACATCAGTAATCAATCCTAAACGTGATCTCCAAGGAACACGCATTAGTTATAGTGTGTAATCTGAAGGTACACAAATCAATCATAAATGTGCACATATACAGTTATAGTGTGGACCTGAAGAAGCACATAATTAATCGTATGTGTACACTTGTCCAGATAAGAAAAGTTAATAATAACTAATGGTAAAAATTACTCGAATGTACCACCAGAATCTTTTTTTTTCCCAGTAATTATTATAATAAAAATCCATTTTTGGGTACAACAAAAATTTGTATTCTCAAATGTTATCAGAAGGGTTTGTAGTCATTGTGGAAATTCCATTTTCCCTACGATTAGTATCTTCCTTAGAGGAAGAAGAAATCGCAAAATCTTATAATTTACGATCACATCATTCAATATTTCCTTTTTTAGAGGATAAATTCCCACATTTAAATTATGTGTCAGATGTATTAATACCCTATCCCCTCCATCTGGAAATTTTAGTTCAAATCCTTCGCTCCTGGGTGAAAGATGCCTCCTCTTTTCATTTATTACGGTTCTTTTTTCACAAGTATTGTAATTTGAATAGTCTTAGTACTTCAAAAAAAATGATTTCTTTTTTTTCAAAAAGAAATCGAAGATTAGTCTTGTTCCTATACAATTCTTATGTATGTGAATACGAATCCATTTTCCTTTTTCTACGTAATCAATCTTCTCATATACGATTAACTTCTTATAGGGACCTTTTTGAGCGAATATATTTCTATAGAAAAATAGAACATCTTGTCAAAGTATTTGCTAATTATTTTTCGGCTATCTTACGAGTCTTCAAGGATCCTTTCATGCATTATGTTCGATATCAAGGAAAATCTATTCTGGTTTCAAAAGATACGCCACTTCTGATTAATAAGTGGAAATATTACCTTGTCAATTTATGGCAATGTCATTTTTATGTGTGGTCACAACCAGAAAGGATCTATATAAACCAATTATCCAAGCGTTCTCTTGACTTTTTGGGCTATATTTTAAGCGTGCGATTAAATCCTTCAGTGGTATGGAGTCAGATGTTAGAAAATTCATTTCTAATAGATAATGCTACGAAGAAACTCGATACACTAGTTCCTATTATTACTCTGGTTGTTCGCTGTTCAAAAATCTCGGTTATTGATTTATAATATGAATACCTTTACGTTTTGCAGAGATATAAGGTGCCATTCTAGGATTCCATTTCCTAGTACAAATTTGCAGGTTTATTACTTTTCTTTTTCCCCCCTTTTCTGCCCGCTTCTTTGGTCTTAAGAATGCTGGTTTTAAGAATGAGTGATTGCACTTCTCCGATCCTTACTGCCCAACCAGAGAGCGGACAGCTAATTCGTTCTACTTATTGAACGAGGTTCTATGGTCGGTCTGCGACCCCTAGATACCGAAGGCGTCCTTGGGGTGATCTTGTAGTTCCTACGGGGTGGAGACGATGAGGTCGGTCCATGGATTTTCCTTCCTTTTGCCGCATTTTGCTCAAAGGATTGAAGGGAGATAGTGCATCAAGCTGT